>NW_020897690.1:28469540-28617970 GCF_003984885.1 Neopelma chrysocephalum | reverse complement strand
GATCCAGCGACTCCCCCTCCTCCTCTTCCCGGCGGGGAGCGGGGCCGCCCTGGGCGCTGATGCCCCCCGCCACGCCTCCCTCCTTTCCTTCCCTCCCGCCCGGGCGAGGGGGAGACGCGGGTTTCGTAAGCGCCTGTCCTGGCCGGCCCCGGCGCGCTCGGCTGGCTGCGGGCAGAGCGGGGCTGCGCGGCTGCCGCTCCCGCGGGCGGTGCCGGGGCGATGCGCGGTGCAGGTGAGCGGCCGAACAGTGCCTGGGGCCGCCCGCTGCTCGCCGCGCCCCGGGAAGCTGCCGGGGCACCCGGGGCACTTCGGAACCCGGCGAGGTCGCGCCTGCATCGCGCCAGCGCTGTTCCGAGCTGAGGAGGGTTGTCCGTGTGCTTCGCGAGCAAGTAAATCCAGATAACTTAGAGAAGGGGTTTGGTGGGGTTCTTTGTTCCTGCGGGAGGTTTGGTGGTGGTTTAGCGTTGTTTGCTGGCGTTTTTCTTTTGTTGGTGTTTTTCTTTTTTTTTTTGGTTGATTTTCCGCTCTCTTCCTTATGCTGACAATTAGCAGAGAAGATATGCGGTAACTCGAGTGCTGTCATTAAGTGCCAGACATCTCGCCGGGCTTTTAGGAAACGGCTTTAATTATTTTTTTTAGCCAACGAGGAGGAGAGGCGTGAAGCCCCCTGCCCAAGTAGGATCCCTGCTCTGCAGAGTGGCAGCGTTCAGAGTTCCTTACGCCGTTAGATGCTGTCTCCTGGCCGAGGTCGAGCTGCCAAAAATGTGATTTACGGACCCTGCCGACATCCATCACCCGAGCGCTTTGTTCCGACACGCCGTCCGGCGGAGGGACTTCTCCGGGAGCAGCTCTGCCTCTCCTGAAACGTGGATACGCTTAGGATGTGTGCAGCAGGCTGCTAGCCAGGGAGGCATTAAGGGTGTGTGTTTGTGTAATAGGTGTCTGGAAAAAAAAAAAAAGCAAACAGGCTTTTGATAAGGTCCCATTAATTGAACTGTAAACATAGTAATTCCTCTGTTCTTGTTTCCTCACTGAAACTCTTCTTATTCCTCACCGATATGGCCCATGGTTTTTGTTTTCTTTTTCTTTTTTTTTTTTTAGTAGTGCGTTTCAGAGAGCTTTTGATACAGATTTGATTAAGATTTTGGGTCTGATTGAAGCTGTTGGAATGTATTTGTAACCTTCCAACTTATGATGTATATGAAGGTCCTGTTTTCAGCCTTTCTGTACCCAGGCTGGGTTACAGGCCTTTTTGAAATGTCCACCGAGTCTGCACTAATGTAGAGCCTATGGGATTATAATAACAGTAATTTAGGAAAAAACCCTTCTGCTGAAAACACTATTCTTGGCTATGTAATAGTGTGTGACTGGATTTCAGCTTATTGATTGCGTGAAAGGTGAAACATAAAAGTAGCCCTGGCCGAGGTGTGCACAGCTGGGACAGCCTTGTGCTGTTGCTGGCTGTGGCACTGGCAGCACTGGTGTGCCTGCGATGGTTGGGATGGAGCTCTGTGGAAAATTCCCACCACGCACATGCTTTTGTTGGCAGTGTAGTTAAAAAGCCCAAACCCCTGGTTCAAAGCTGTGAAGGTCTGTTAGAGGGTTTGGATAGCTGGCCAGGTATGTGGAGACAAATGGAAATGATGTGTTTTCTGCTGCTTGTCTGGGGGGAGCAAAGTTGTTTGGGCCACACCTGCTGGAAGTTTTATATGCATATTGGGAAGTCCTGGGAATACTGGACAGTGCTGTGGAATATCCAGATCAGAAATGCCAGAGAGACAATAAATATTGTTTTGACTCTAATATAGTATGTTTAAATTATATGTTCAAATGCAATAACTTAGAATGAGCGTCTCATCGAAAGATTTGCTGTGGCTTAGCAGAGTGCCTAGGGAACGGGCAGGTAGATGCTTCTGGGAGTTGGTCACCCTTCCCCAGATGAATCACTTGGGCCTTCAGCTTTGCCAAAATCCATGGATATGTTTTTGTCATACCGGTTCCTGGCTCCAGTTCAGGGTTCTCACCTTGACCCCTTGATGAACTGGATCAGAAACTCCCTTCAGCCACAGTCTGACAGAGGCTTCAGCATAGTTTTAACTTCAGTCATGTGAGTTGTTCTAATGAAATTAAAGAGGGATACTAACAAGCAGGCTTGCATGCAAAGGGTTTAAGCTCAGGGCTGCCTCTCACAAGCCTTCCAGGGTGTGAACTACACATCTTTTTTACTCACATGGGGCTGAGAACAAATGCCATATCATGTTTTGGTTCCGTGCAGAAGAGCTGACCACACTTGGGACCAGCACTGGCAGAGTAGGAACAGTGGTGCCTCTCTGCTGGAGTTTTATGAAGGATTAGTTTGCACTTAGGACCTGAAGTCTTGCTAGAAACTAATGAAGCTTATACTCCTAAGTGCTCAAGCCATCCTTTCGAGCAGAATTTAGTTTTCTAAGTCAGTGAAATATTTTTCAGACTGTGACCCCAATCAGTTGATGGTGCCTAGAGGATATGGGTTGAGAGGTATGCATGAACCTAGATGATGCCCTGATCAGTTAATGTGACTCTACCAAAGACCCCGTGATTTGTGGTTTTGACCACATGGCTATTGACTTTGGGACCTGGCCTAAGGCTTTGGGACCTGACCCTTTTAAGAGGAGTTCTTACATTGCCCTTTGTATACCTGTGTTTATTTGTCAGCCAGTTCTGCAGCCCTTCTGTACATCAAGATATTCAGGCAAGAAATTTCACTGACTTGAGCGTGGTTAGTCAGCTGAGTAAATGGTGTGCAATCTGAGTTCAAAGCAGTAGATTTTGGGCATGAGTGCTCTCTTTTTGTGGAGCATGTGGGAAACTAGTTTCTAGAGCCTGGGATCTTGGCATGCCTTGAATTCTCTCCTGTTCTTACACTTTGCCTCTATCCGGTGGGTGGGTGGGCTGGAAGTGAGATGGGAGGCTGGGCTATCCTCCCGTTTACAGAAAGCAGCTCTTCCAGAGAAATTCTACAGCTGTTTCTGAGTCTGTCCGGAGTTGCCTGCCTGCTTTGTTGATGCTGTTTTCTGTGCTCTGCGATGGGAGCAGAGGAGTCCTTGGAACTGATGTAGCTCTGTAGCTTGATCCGTGAAACCGAGAGGGGTTAGGGGAAACCCTTCCAGCTCTCATCAGTGCAGCATCTCCCTATGTCCTCGGCTGACAAGGGCTCAGCATTTGTTGATACGACTGCAGCAGAGCTGCCCCCTGCCTCAAAGGCACCTTTAGTGGCCAAGCACCAGAAGCATGGGCTTAGGGATGCTGGGGATGGTAAGCAGAAGGATGCTGAAGTCTCTGGGATGAGTTCATTTCCAGGGCTCGTGCTTGTGAAGGAGAGAGGAGCCCCAACTGTTTTCATAGTTAGAGTTGAGTAATAGTCCTTTAGCCTGACAAGGCATTTCATCCCTTTCAGATGCAAATCCCCTTGCCCTGTCTGTCTTCCTGCTGCAGAAATTACCCCTCTGGAGTAACCCCCAGATGTAAATGAGTTTGCAATTTGCCCCTTCCCGCTCCAGACGCAAAACAGCTGGGCAGTTACAGAGCTGAACTGCAGTGTGTGCTGTGCAGCTTCCAGGCTCGATTGAGCAAGGCGTTGTTTTCTGGAGCGTAGCAAAACACCACTGATCAAACACACTACAGTTTTCATCTGGTTTTATTTTATTTCATTTTAACTTAGTTTCTCCAGGAAATGAGCGTTTTTGTCTCCTGTTTGGCCAGTTTCAACCAGATTGCACCAATGGTTGACAGTCTGGAAGATCACTAATTTCCCACTTGTGTTTGTTAAGATTAGTGGCTGGCTGGGAAGTCTTTAAAGCATTGCTCTCTTTGACAAAAACTAGACTGTTTACAGCTATTCTCTGTTCTGCCTGCTAGCAGCTGCCTGGCCAGGCATTGCATGTGTGGTGGTCAAACATACAGCACCTCTGTAGCCTTGGCCAATTTGCAAGGTGTGTGTGGTCTCCAGGGCACGGGTGGCTATGAGGTAAGGTCGGACGGAGCTGCAGTGGCTGCAGCAGAGGGGCAGGAGGGCAGAGGACACAGATCTCCCACAGATGGGTCCCATTTGGTACTCTTCCTTGCAGCCTGGCTACCCTTTAGTTTGTCAAGCTAAAGCCACCTGAGATTTAATGTGGCTTGCAGGCTGACACCCATAGCTTGGAGCCTGCTTTCTTTGACCTCCAGGACACCTTGGGCTGAATGAAGGTGAGCATCAGGTCAGATGGGAACGTGCATCCTGGGCAGGACTTATGTGCAAACTTGCACATGTGCAATGGCAGCATGATAATCTGGGTGTTCACCAGCATCATCCTGTTGAATTCAATGATAATTTGACGCCGATAACATTCAGAGCCATATTTTTCCCCAAAATAGCTTGAGAGTGAATACAGTCCTTGATTCCCACACAGCACCCTGCAGGTGTGCACTTGGGCTGATGGGGTACTGTAAGATGTCAGGGGCATGCTTCTGTGTTGCTAAGCATCCCAGTATAGATGCAGCTGGTTTGGCTTGGGTGGTCTGCCTCGGAAATCTGGACAACATTGTACTAAGAAAAGCAGACTCACCCTCACCCAGGCTGTGTCTGTGCTAGACAGTATAGCTGTGTTCAATGTGGTGGGCACAGTTCTTCCAGACTTAGACTGAAGGAAGGACAAGCATCGACATTAGAAATAAGTGTCAGAGGTGTCAAGAGCGTTTGTGGGATGCACATGCAGTTCTTCAGCCAGTGCGTGTTTTGATACCCTCTTTGTTGCTGCTGATCTTCAGACAATACATACCTGTTGTCCTGGGGCATAGAGTGTGGTTCTTCAGAGATCACCAGTGTCACTCTCTAATATCAAAATATTATGTGACACCTTAGAGGGCCAAGGTGAGTCTCAAACACCCATATGCCACTCCTGTTCAGACAGCCTGTGGTGGAGGTAAAAGCAGATGTGTCTGTCAAGGTGAGATGAAGGGAGGAACTGTGTAGCTGGGCCCCTCATGGGTTATGCAGGATGTGGAGCACCAAGTCATGCCAACCGGGCAAAAGGAGATGTTATTCCCTTTCTGCACACACAAATTCTGCTTGTGAATCTCTGGCATCTGAATGCATTATTAGAGAAGTGTCACTCAATGAAGGAGAATATCTCTTGCTTCCCTTCCTTTCTTGTCCTTGGGCACCAACTCAGACCACTGGCATCTTGGCATGGTAAATGACTGTGGTGAGAATGGACTCTTGGGCTTGGACAAGACATCCTGTGCAGGTCCCTCCTCTGATGGTGCCAGACACCCAAACTTCTGTGTCAGAAATCCTGAAGCAGGCAGTTGTGGGGTAAAATGTTGCTGCGGTACCATCTCTGCCTGTTGTTAAATGTATTGGGCTAAGTATATACATTCAGTGATGGTGCAGTGCCTTGTCTGTTAGCTTTTAAACTGAGCTGAGCAGATTGCATGCCAGGAGGGAAGGATTGCAATGCTTTCATCACCACAATGGACTTTTCCATGGCGGATCTTTTCCAAAAGATGTGCACTGGAAAGGGCTGGTAAGTGCCTGGGACACTGCAGGCTCTGACTGACTGCACGTCAGGGACTTGATAGCTCCAGGTTTTGCAGGCTCTTCTTTCTGAGGATGGGGAAAGATAGAAGTGAAACTTACTTTGTTAGGAACAAAAAAGCATGTAAAGCTTGTGGTAGTAGCTGCCAGCACCTGTTAGACAAGGTAAAAATACTGTTTAGAAGAAATGCTGGGTGTATGTTAGCAAGTGGGGGCATACAAAGGCAAATAAGACTTTTTAAAGAGCGTGAAGCATGCATAGGGAGCGTGCTGTCAGACACACTGCCTCTTGCCAGCTAATACCATCTGCAAATAAAACAAGTTAGGTTGTGGCTATTGTAGCTGCTTACTCTCATGAAGCAGGGTGACCCAGACTTGTCCGACGCTGAGAAATATGTTGGTAATTTTCCTGAAGTCCAAGGTGTGCAGAGTAATTTACTTAAAAGACCCAATATAACAATTATCATCCAGGATGAACACATACAACTGTAATGTTTGCTTGCAGTTGTATTTTATATGACACTCTCCCTGAAGTTGCTCGCTGACTGCATTCACCAACAAACATAGCCTGGAGATGATGGGCTTCTTCCCTGACCTGAAGTTAGCAGCAGTAATTACACTTAAATAAATTTTAATGTAGCAGTAGGAGGGATTCAGTGGCTTGGGCAGAAGGCTGTTAGTGGGGTCATTTGGGATCCAGGCCTTGGGAGCTTTCCTTCTAACCTTGGGCAAAGCACATCAGCTGCTTAGTACATCTGTTCTTAAAATCTGATTTGTGACAATTCATTTCAGAGTTGTTGATTGATGTTGGTCTTGGTTTCCTCCTCTGAAACAACCCCAAAATCCCCAAATGTTAGTGCGTGGAATCGAAGTTTGAATATAAAGCCTCCCTCTCTTCTTCCTGTTCTTTACCTCAGATAAAGGTGGAAGAAAGAGAGTTTTGTTCACAGGCGTCTACTGGAGGCATCAATCATGTTGGGAGTGGAGGCTGCCAGTTTTTCCACACGTTATTAATGATGAAAAGATATAAACGTATGAATGCATAATTGTGTTAGATTTAAATTGCTTACAAAATAATGACATCAGGAGAACAATGGGGTTACAAAATCTGGTGGACAAAGCACTGAAGTGCCAGGACTAACATTGCAGAACTCCCCTTTGCATCTGCATTATGATACAATCTTTAATTCTGTAATTGCATCATTTTTTCTCTTTCACAGTGTCCCTCTTTCGCTGGATAGGTAATTGCTGCATAATTCATTTTCTCTTCCCCACATTTACTTTCTGCATGTGTCTCCACATCTCTTTATTTTACACCCCACCCAGACCTTGAACTGAACAGTAGTGCTTATTTCTTCCTGGGGGGCTTTTTCAGGTGGGGAAGTTCTTATTCTTGCAGCATCTCAGGTACGGGTACTGTCTTCATTTTCATAGCTGAGGAATGGAGTCAAAGAGCAAATAAACCTCAAGTGATTGAAACACCTGCAATTTTGGCTGCCTCAAAGAGATACTTGGGGATGATTTTTATTTTCTATTCGTCCCAGAGTACCTGGCATGACGTAGCAGTTCATCTGCTGGAAGCACAAGGACTCAGCTGTTAGTGTCAGCACTCTTGTAGATTAGCCCTAAATGCCTTGGCTTTGCAGAGGGTGGGCACTGCCTCATTAGGGGTCACCTGAAGAAAAAAACTTGTTTCAGAGACTTGCTGAGCATCTTGAAAAGACTATGGAGCCAAGAAGGAGCCTGCAAGTGGTATGTCCAACTTCCTCAAGCAAGGTGGTTGTCTCTTTTTCTTCCTGCATTGCCTTGTTCACTAATCTTCCTGACCTCCACTGGGTGAGGCAGTGTTTGAGACAGCTGTTGCTTTTATCATACAACCTTATCTTTTTTCCCAAAGCAGTTGATTTCCAGGGCTCAAATGGTTTGTGATAATTGAATTGGAGACAGTCAATGCAGATGTATACAGGAGCTGGGTGAAGGCTGTGTGTGTCGTCTTCATATGATACATCTTAATTTTGAAATGATCAAGTTTGCAGTCTTTGTATTAAAAATTAACATAGCTAGGTTTACATGTAATTTTATAACTGTACAAAGGGAAAGGGGAGAGATACATAAAAATTAGGCCTTGTCACATTAATCTGCAGTGGCGTGAGTAATCCCAAGGGCATAGACCTTTGGGCTGATTTCTGACCCATGAGATAAGGGCCTGCTGAAGAGCACTGTTTAGGTTGTTGATAGAGTGAGGTGATGTGCTCAGGGGGTCTGCTGCTGTGCTGGAGGGTTTTGCAGCCCAGAGCCAGGTTACCCTGAGATCCCATTTAAGGATGAGGTAGGCAGAACACTGGTGCTTCCCAAGTTCTCTTTGACTTGCCTGTGCTGTCCTGCTCTTCACTCTGTCGCAGTCAGTTTCTCATCCCCTTCAACTCACCCTCCACAGTCCCACCTTCTTCCCCTCTGTTTCTGTGCTTCCCTAACAGATGCCATCTGCCTCTCCCTGTGTTTTTGGGTACCATCACTGTAGCCTGGTACTTCCGGTGCCACCTATCATTTTCCAGAGGTCCCAGGTCTAGATAACCTGGTAAGATTGTATACAATCTTGATTCCAGTTTAAATCTGTAATACTCGCTTGTTCAAACTATGGGTGAAGGCCAGTCCAATACCTTTGATTGAAGCATTTTAGAGGATTCATCTTACTTCTAGACCAGAGCAATTACTGTGAGCATCCTCTGAGATCAAGCAATGGGTTGATGGGTGCTTTAGGCCAACTCTATATAAATAATATACATCTGAAGAAAATGCTGTGTTCTGCCTTGTTTCTCACTGTTTTGTTGTCTGCGGTCTTGCTTGATCTCACCTACCTTCCATAGGGTCGAACATGATGAAATTACATCAGTTCATAGTGAGGAACGCTGGCTGCTTGTGTTTTTTTTGTTCTCTGGAACTGAATAGCAACATGATAGTGCAAGAAAGAGTGTGTGGGTTCTAGAGACTGGGCTTCCAGCTGAAATGCAAGTTGGTGCAGCTTGGCCACTTTCCAGAGAAGTGATGTCTGTGGTCTCAGCAAGTCATTAGATGTCTGCATGTCTGTCTTCTGACCAATTTACAGTGAATTTCTTCCTACAGCTTTATTCAGAGGATGGGGGATGGTTAATAAAAACCTCATGCAGCAGCAAGAGGGGGCAAAGTAGACATTTTTGGTTTTGTTCAATTAAGCATAAAAATTGTCTTTCATGTACTTTGGGCTTTTTTGTTTCATCAAACTAGATGAGGAAGAGTGGATATACCAGCAAAGAAAATATGTTTGCCAACAAAATCTGGCCTTGGAACAGACCAGACTGACCTGAAGTGAAACAGTTGGGACAACAATGATTTAAAAGTCAGACTTGTGTTCTTGGGAGTTTCTGATATAAATCATGACCATGATTGCTATAAACCATGTCAAACTAGATTCATAAAATAATGTCAGTGTCTTAAAACGTTTCAGATGACTCAACAGATTGTACATCTTTACAAAATAATTAATAAGCCAGATGCTAAAAACTGGCACCAACTAGTTTTACTCCTTGCATTGGCACTGTGTGTAAGTCCAAGAGGTAGGATTTGATTACTGAACTTCAAGTATTTGAAAAGGAGAGAGTATTAAAAGGAGCATGGGACTGCTCCTAAGCTCTTGTCCAAAGGTACTTGAGGATCCAAGGACTTTGTCTAGTCTGTGGAATGTTACTGGAAGAAATGACTTGTATCAATGGAGAGATCTGCACATCTTACAGAGGAGGGAATAAGGTTTTGTGGGAGACTAAAACCTAAAAACAAACCCAGAAAAGATTACATGTCTATCCTAGCCATCTCCAGCCTGGAAGGGGTTGGTAAGCCTCCATTCCTGTGATTTGCTCTAAGCTTGGGTAGGCTTCAGTTAATCCCTGACACAACCTTGTTGTCTCTATTTTGTGTGTGTGGTTTTCTTTTGAAGTAAGTATGTTTAGAAAGATCTTCAGGCACCATAAGTTGCCATAGCTCCTCTGGGAAAGAAGTGGCTCCTCTGTGGCGTGGCCCCCATGTTAGGTGTGCTCCACTAGCCTCTCTTGACCTCTGGTTTGCCTTCCCCCTCTCTTCCTCCTCACAGCATCTGTGGTCAGACTCTGAGAGGCAGGGACAGGGCTTGCAAAAAGCTGGCTCAGCAGAGGAGGGGGAGAGCCAGCTGATGCCACTATTAATATTCTTTCAAAATTGATGGATGAGACGATTATAAAATTGCAGAGGGAAGTGAAACTTAACGGAATCCATGTTTTAATTGTATTCTGGATGTTTTTCAGCAGCCAGCTTCTGAGATGCAGGACAGATCAAGCATTTTTGTGAGGATGTTGACGTAGGCTGCAAAATGTATTGTTTTTAAAGAAAGAAAAAGAAAAAGATTGGGTCAGTCTGTTTTCCACACTCTGGTGCTCTCAGTCTTCTTCAGTTGTACTGTGTAATAGCATGCAATGTCTAGACAGTAAATCAGATCTGAAATACTGTCCTGATGCATCTAGAGAAGAAAGTCTCCTGCAAGCACCTGTGGTGTCAAGGTGCCCAAGCCTGTGAGGGGTACCTAGTTTCTGGTTTTGTAATTTCCCCTGTGTGCCCTTCATCCCCATGGAAAGGAATGAGGATGCTCGAGCCATCTGGCTTGTGGTGACTGGCAGCATGGGTCCATATTTCCTCCATGCTCACATGTCAGCCTTCTGGCACTGACATCTTCCTGTCCATAACACTGGGGAGATCCTTTTTGGCTGATGAAGCCCTCCTGCTCAGTCTGCAAGTAGCAGTTGCGTGCTGCATGAGGTTTTCTTCTAGGCAGGTGTTTTGTTTGAGTATGTTACATCCACAATTGGATGAAAACATTCTCTGTCTAAGTTTTGTTTTAACTCAGGCTTTAACAAAACCAGTCTTCTTTGTAGTATTGTTCCTAGCTTTTCTTTCCTCTGGGACTGAGAACTTCTCTCCACAGGCTCCTTAACTCAAACGTAACTTGTCATAATTCTGCATGTTTTGAAAAAGTACACATATAGGTGGTAAAGACAACAAAGTATCAGTTTTTTCTCTGGCCTCTTCCTGCTTTCTGCCAAGTCAAAAACTGAGAACAGGACACCTTTCAGGAGTGGGCTCTTTAATTTAAAGTCCCGGTCTTGAAGTTCTAGCATCAGACAAGCCTTCTGTTTCCATCAGCTGCAGGGGAAGTTGCTTTAGAGAAGGCTCCTCAGGGGCTTGGGGTGGTACTCTGTTTTAAAAGTGAATAGTTTGGGGTGGAGATGCTTCAGTGCTTTAGCATGCCTATTTTCTCCACCTCTCTCATACCTCTGTAAGGATTTCTGGGGTCCAATCTGGCTGTGAGGAGCTCCCCCATTTTCCCCTATTTAAGCTCCCTGGGGCAACAGCTGCAATTCCAGTGGTGAGGTTTAGAAATGGGTTCCTCTTGCTTCATTTCCTGCTCTGGAGTTGGTTGGTATTTTAATGGCTGTAAGCTAACATTAGGGAGGATAGCACACCAGGGAACTGGACTGCTTCAGGAGGAAAAGTTTCTTCTTGCAGGCAGTAAAACAGGCTTGTGAGACGTGGTCGTGATCCCTGTGAGTTACAGAGGTGCCTTGGCTGAGCAGGCAGTGAGTGGGGAAGATGAGAGTGGATCACA
Source organism: Neopelma chrysocephalum (assembly GCF_003984885.1). Classification (NCBI taxonomy): domain Eukaryota; kingdom Metazoa; phylum Chordata; class Aves; order Passeriformes; family Pipridae; genus Neopelma; species Neopelma chrysocephalum. The sequence goes on along the minus strand of NW_020897690.1, from coordinate 28,606,745 downwards.
ACAGCTTTCTTACATCCTAAAGATGTAAAATCTTTGCACTGTTTACTCTGAAAATATTCTCCCTGCCTTTCCAGAAGTGCACTGTTTACACGCAGGCAAATGCTGAGATTTTACAACTGTACGTGCTTGCACTTTTTGTGCTTTGGGCACAGCTGGCAATGCTGATAGGAGGGTTTCTATTGTACAGACGCTTGCTGCTTAGAAAGTAGAAATTTGCTGAGAGTGGCACTGGGAGCCCAGCAATTCTCCCTTCAGCAAGGCTGGGAACTGCTGGCAGCGGCTGAGCTGTGCTTGGCGATGTGTGCGTGCGTGCTCGCAGCAGGACCAGGGGTGCTGAGGTGCTGGTACTGTTACTTGGAATACTTAAATTCTTTAAGCTTTTTTTTTCCTTAGCAATACTTTCCAAATATAATTATTTAAAAGAAAACCTGAATTATGCTATTTTGCAGATGATTGGAAGCCTGTTTTCTTCCTTTTGCCATGGTAGATCTGTTAACATCAGTGACTGTAGCTGCAACTTGCTCGTCCAGGTGTAGCTTGTCTTTGCTTTTGTGGGATCAAGGCTGTTATGGTATTTTTTTGACCTGATTCTCACAGGATTTCCTTTTGTTTGCTGCACTGTTCTGTATGCCAGTTTCCCTGTAAATATTATGAGAACTGGCAGTATGGGCCTGATGCCAAGGGTAAGGGGCTAATAAAACTACATTTATTTTTATTTTGGGAGCTCTTGCAATTCATACTTTGCTGGCAGGGCAGGTATGGTGTTTCACAGAAGAATTCCTTTCTCATCATTTTAATTTCAAAGTGCTCTAACAGGGTCCATTTGCAGCCCTAGGCATGGCAAATGGCACACCAAGGCTAGGATTCATTCAACAGCAGGAGATGGAGACAGAGGTGGGACTGGGGATGTGGCAGATGTGAGTGTGAGGTCTGTGCATCGTAGCAGCACTGCTGTGGCATCCCTGGAGCAGGGTGTGATGGCCCTGGTGGGGTCTAAAACAAGGTCCTATTTCTATTTTCTGAGTGCCAAGCCAGTGCTGTAGCCATTCTGCTGTGTTGCTTACTCAGCGTTTTGTTCTAGGGAACCTGAAGGTACGTTGCTGTAGCTGAACAATGCCTCCTTCGTGAGATCTGAGATGCCTGCACTTGCAATATCTGGCTGTGTCATGTGTGCCGAGCTAGGGACAGAAGTGCTTGTGAGCCCCTACAGTAGCTGAGGGAGCTCTGGCTCCCAATCCATGACTGTTCTCAGCAGGCTGCTGCCGCAGAGTGTGAGGTACATTGCACTGTCACACCAAGGGTCTTTCAGCAGGACTTGGCAACTTTTGCACCCAGGACTGTGGAGTCTGAGGGCATAGAGTTTAAGCTGGAGAGACACTTAATGAGAGGTCAAGATGGTTATTTATGTTACTGATGAGATGATTAGTAGGTGGTGTTCGTGGCTCTCATTAGAGACCTGTGGAAGATTGGTATCAAACAGAAAAGATCTCTGTGTCTGTGTGTAATTTATGAGGCCTTCTGCTCAAACCTCCATTCATACTCTCAAATGGCAGTGGGGAAGAGAAGCTGGAAGATGCTAATTATGTCCTGTGCTCTCAAATAGAAACAAAGGTGGCCGTGGCATGTGTTCTCTGTGTTGTGGATCAGCACTGTACTGCAGGGCCAGTGTATGAAGAGTGCAGGGGGATCTGATTTTCATATCCTCTGAATGTCTGTTTAGAACTGAAGATTGGCTTTCTTTATATAGAAATATCCATATTTTTATAGGTGAAATCAAAGGGCCAGGCTCTTTGGTCCAAAACTGTTTGTTCTTGGTATTTGTCACATGTATAGCTGACTGAATTAATCAAATGGAAAATGCTTTTTCCCAAACCAGAAAAATTCCACAAAAAGAAATGTATTCCACCTATTTTTTTACTTTAAAAACAAAAACAAAAAGATCCCTCTTCTCTCCTTCTCTCACCCTCTTTCTTCTGTTTCTCTTAGCGGCAAAATGGGAAAAATAAAAGACTGAAGAAAAAGGTTTGGGTGGGCATTCACACATGTATGTATGGAGGAAAAAAATCAAGATATATGGATGTTTCCGACTTACCACAGATAAGCTAGTGAAAATCAGTGATTTATGTAAATGTACTTCTATGACAAAGAAGCATTTAACAACTTGCAAGTTATTCCACTTTGTATTCTGTTGGTAGATAAACATAGGCTTAATTCTCCACTTACTTGCCCTTTCATATCCTTTTCTGACTTACAGAACAGTTGCATTCATTTAAAACTAGTCTAGGGTATTGAATAGCCATGTCTGGTTAATTTTCTTTTAGCTCATTAGCTTTTTATTTTTTTTTAAATGTGGCCACGACAGGTGGTGGCAACTCCTAGCTCTGAAGTGTGCAATGCTCTTCTTTGAGTGTCCTGACCTGCCTGCTGCTTAGCTGTCCCTGGATCACAGTTCAGGAAGCCTCCCTTCTCCATTTTGTTCATGACACACGTGTCTGAGCAAAAGCCAGTTACTGCTTTCAGAGAGTCTGAAGTCACGGGTGTGATATGATGCATACTTTTGAGATGTATCAGCTTCCCCCTTGTGTAAATCAAATCAAACAGGGTAAGGTGCAGATCCTGTTTTATTTCAGCATGGCTTGCTTATTCAGCGGAAAGGATGCGTGCAGTCATCTAGATGGATGAAACCATCTTTGAGCATTTCGGTAATATCACACATGACAGAAATTCCGAGCTTCTCTTTGTGAAATATGTCTCTTCCAAGAGAGGAGAATCCTTGACAGTACTTTCAAAACCTATTAGGAAATTGTGGGTTAAATAATTACTCTATTTCCACATTAACGTTTTCGTTTCTTGCCACTTTTTCAATTGTGGCAAGATTTGCAGGTAAGAACCTGAAAAAGAAAAGTAATATAAGGGGGCAGTTGGTTTGTTTGGGGTTTTGTTTGTTTTACTTCTTTTCTTTAGTGTGTCTTGTCTGCATCTGACTCCTGGCAGGGTTTTGTGACCTTCAGTGGATCTCATCAGTGTTTTCCATTCAGAGCCCCCCAGGCAGACAGAAACCTACACAGCAGAGCACTAAAAACTCTGAACTGCCCAAAAGGAATGGCATCTTGCACCAGCTCTCCCTCTTTCCTCCTGTGTTGGTGAACATTGAGGGGAGTTGTTTAAACCAGGTGAGCTTTACTGCAAAAGGAAAAAAGAAAGCAACATGAAACCTTAAATGTTTGGAGATAATTATGAAGAGGACTGATCACTCCTGTTCCTCCTCAGGACAATCCTGCATTTATTGCTGACCTTATTTCAAGACATTTTTAAAGTTTTTGAAGTTCAGCTTCATCTGAAAACAGAACGGTGGTTTGGTTGTAGTACACCTAGGAAGTGGGGGTTAGTCTTGTGTGTTAGGATACATGTGTTTAGACTCTCTTCAGCTTGAATATTCTTGGAATATTCTCAAAGTGAAAACTGGGAGTCACCTAGGCATTAGCTGAAGAAGAAAAGGTCTTAGGCCACAGAAGTCATAAACAAAAGAAATGCAAGTTGCAGTTCTTTAGTGCTGCATAAAAGGAAACTACTAAATGTCTTCCTTTGGTAAGCAAACCAGTTTGTGAACTGTATTGTATTTTTTTTTTTTGGTAAATGTTCCCATTTCATCAGCTCCTGTTCTAAGATAGGTTTCTGGCACCTTACCTTCTGCAGCCAAAACTGTGGAGATTCACTCAGTTGGTTAGAGCCTGGTGCTAATAACACCAAGGTTGTGGGTTCAATCCCCATATGGGCCATTCACTTAAGAGTTGGACTCTGATCCTTGTGGGTCCCTTCCAACTCAGAATATTCTGTGATTCTGTGAAAAATGTAGAAGAAAGAGGTTTATCAGTACAGCAGTTTCAGCGGATTGCGTGGAATCTCAAACTGGTTATTAGGTCTTTGAATTATTGGGTGATGTATTTGGTAGCTGGTATTCTGTATCAGAAGTACATAATGTAAATAAATTTGATTAGAATAGTGCTCATACACTTTCTGTCAGTCTTTCGACTATATTTTTCTAGTTGTGTAAAGCACAAAACTTCAGGTATTGGCAAAATCTCTTCCTGCGAATGCTTTTCCTGTAAAAAAACTGGTGCTGTCCTGTCAAAGGGAATGACTAGTAGGTGTGCTGCACCTCCCAAATCCATACAGGTCTCTGTGCCACTTTAAAGGGTGAATGCTGATGAGGTAGTTGTTCCTTCATCGCAGTTCAAGGTTCCCTCTTTCACTGTCACTTGGCTGCAACTAAAAGGCCCGCTTACAGATCTTACACTGGTAGAGGAAGGTAAATGTAGCATCCACCTGCCCTTGCTTCTTAAGAAAGGGTGCTTAGCATCTGGGAGGCACAAATACCATATTGCAACCCTTGGTCTCCCCAGGAAACCTGAAGCAAATCAGAAAAAGCTAGAGAAGTGGGGTCCTGTAATCCACACAGCGTCTGCCTCCTAGTTCTTAGCGCAGTGGCTTTCTGAAAGCAATGAAAATATATGGCCTTATGCCCAGTGCAAGAACTTATTCACTCCACTGTATTTATTTTTATAGTGAAATTGCATTTTCATATCTCTGTGAGAGAGACTGTAGTGGGATACAAATGCAGTGAAGCATTTCTTTCTGTGAACATAGCGACTTTGGCACAAATGTGATGAAACTTGCTACTCTCTTCATGAAAACACATTGAGCTGGGAATACTGCCGTTTTGCATCCTCTCTACGGAAATTTGGCAATGCAGTTGTGGTGGATGGAGATTGTATTTCTTTACGCTCCAGATCGACCTTGCTGTACAAGAAAAGATGGCTGAACAGGCATAGCTTCAGTGAAGCGTGTCCGTGATTTCAGTGAAACATGGGATTCAGAACCACCTAGAAAATAAGAGTATTATTCAATGGAAATTTAATTTTACTTTTTAGTGACTCAGGAATGCTAATGCTAAAGATTTGAGTCATGTTTCTTAAAGATGTTTTAACATGACTTTCAAAGTTATAGGTACATTTCACTGCATTGAAATTAATATGCATGTAAAAGCCTGAGAGTACAAAGTCTGTGCTTGTGAATTGGGCAGTTAGTGGCTTGGCCCACCTGCATTTTGTGTTTGCATGCAAAATAATTTGTATTAGCGGTAGAGCATTCCGTGTGCATATAAAGTGTGTTACAACTAGTCTGCACACAACCAAAGTAGGTCTGAGAAATGTAGGAGGCCATGTAGGTAAGCCTGGCTACTTGCTAGAGCTCACTAGATTGTGTCTTGTCTTAAAAACAGACGAGGGAAAAACAAGACAGAGGTGAGATGGTGGGAGTTACGTGGTTGTTGTAGTTAGGATCCAGTCTGCTTCAAGTAATGCAGCGTGCTGTTGATGTTAGAGAATTACGCAGGGCTCTGTTTCAACTGATCTCCAAAATGACTCAGTGTAAGAACTGAGGTCATGTGGATTATTTTTGAAAGACCTGTTGGACTAATTAGGCTATGTTATGTGGCATAGTGTTAGTTAAGCATGCCCAGAGTTCCTGATAAGAATTCAGCCTTTAATCTTCTGCTGGAAGCAACTTCCCTTCGAGATGTACAGCAGTTGTAATATATAAAACCCAAAGCATTATTGAAATTAAGGGGAAAGGAAAGAAGCTGCGTAAAGTAGAAGGGGAATTAATTATATGACAAGGGACACACTGAACAAGCAGATGGCTCAGTGTCGCAGGGAACAGATAGGTTGCATGAGTGTTTAGTGACTACTTTGACTGAGTTTGTTCATGTGCTTATATATATAAGCCATATATATATCTTGCATACATATATCTATCTCTAAAAATTTGTGGCTGCTGTGATTATGTATAATGACTTACTATGTAGTTGTTTGAACAAGGCAACAGAGAAAGTAAGACTTCAGACTCTTGCTTCTTTTGCTGGTTACAAACATTGAGTTCCTCTTTCACCACTTCCAGACTCCAAATGTTGCTTGTATGTTATCTGTATTCTCCCTTGCTTCCTGCTTGCTCTCTGTCCCTACCCACCTCTGGCCCCTGCCCTGGCCTCCAGCTCCTGTAGGGAGTCCAGTATCTTTTCTCCTGTTCCTTTCTCCATCCTCTTCATACCCTCTGTAATCTTCAGTAACACGGATGTAAATCACACAGATTTTTAGTTCCCCATTAATTTTTGTAGCATATGTATTTTTTGAAATTTTTTTTTAAATTTAAGAAAGGTCTTTGTCCAGTGTTTGTTTCCAGATAGTGTAAATGATGGGTGAAGACCTTAGAAAAAGAATATTTCTACAAAGAAACTCTTAGCATAAACCTTGCCAAATTTTATGTGGCTGAAAAAAGTTGTCTCTTGACCCATAATTTCAGAGAGGTAATTTTATTGAGGTTCAGACTCAGGTTTTATATTGTAGGAAGTCTGTGTCCACTAAGGAAAGCCATCATCTCTCACATACTGTTGACTGTCCAGAGGCAAATTTCAAGTCTGGAAGTGCGTGTCCATGTGCTAGTGGGAGGGCTCTGTCAAAACTGGGTCTTTGTACTGCCAGACCAGGGGGCAATGTGATCAGATGACCCAGGGTATGCAGTGGAATGATTCCAGCAGTTTTTGAAAATTGCGGGAAGACAGAGGACTACCTGACTTCACAAAGCCTTCTGGGCAAACGTGTTGAGCCAGCAAAAGGGTTTGAAGAAATGCTGTGTTTTGTGCCTGTGGTATGTATGGATGGGTGTTGGATGCTTAAAGACCATCTTTGCTTTTGTGTGACATGTTGGCCCTGTGCTGGCATAGGTTGCAGAGTGGTATTGGATGTCTGTTTGTCCCAGCACAATGTTCAGTGTGGTGTTCTTTCTCTAGTTCAAGATTGACTTGTTTTTTTGATTGGATTTTGATCCAGAAGAAATAACCCCTGCTGTCAGTGAACCACAAGGGGGTACAATGTTGTGTACAACATGTCCCAAGAACATGGTATCCCAGGTTAGCAGTGGTGGCCAGTGTTGAGTCCAGAGCAGTTCTTTCCTTTTCAGCAGTGCCTGGTGTTGGCACAGTGTAGGCTAAACTTATGCTGCCTAAATACCATCTTAACTAACTTCTTGTTCTTTGGTACTATTCAGTCTTCCCAGCACAGACAAACATCATTGCATTTGTCCTCTTCAAGGGCTGTTTTTACTCTGCTTTTTTTCTTTCTTCACCCTTCCCCCCCGCCCAGTGACATCTTCAGTAATGTTTCATTGCCATGCAAAAGGAGGAAAGCACATTGTCAGCAGCCTACTTCAGACAGAGAAATTTATATCTGTGAGAAGCATATGTACAGAACAGCAATTACTCAGATCATCAATATTTATATAGCAGATAATAGTTGTCATGGACAAGATGAATATTGTCACAAGAGCAATAGCTGCAGGAGGGGGGATGCAAAATATAATTGTTAGATTTCTTTAAATGGGATAATTATTTAACTTTCAAGTGATTGGTGAAAATAGCTTAGAGTCTGAATTAAATATCCAGTGGGAGTTCATCAGCTTGTAGTAAGTAAAGGAAATGCCCGCTCCTGTCTACCCTCATGTCACATGGTGAAAGCTGCCTAGGATGTTGTCCTTTAGATGTGGCTTTAGCTGAAGGCAATGATGGGGCCCTCCGTGAATGAGGAATCATATAAAATAACAAAAAAGTAATCAAGCAACTTGTTTGGAAAATTAAATTTTGTTATATCCACCATGGACGGACACTTGTGGTTGAGATGTAGACACGGTTGCATATTCCTTGATTTTAAAAGCATACTCTGGTGTTTGGTGAAACATGGCTATCCTTAGGGCAGATTTTTTACCACAGCTTTCCAGCATCCTGCCTGCCAGCTGATGTGCCTCTGGCTGCCTTGGTGCTGCCTGACTGGACAGGCAGCCCAATGAGTCCCTGTCTGGCCTCCTGGCCAGAGGGACAGCCTGGGTAGTGGCTTCCTGTTTGCACAGGAGATGCAGCTTTTGATTTCTCCAAAGAGAATGCCTCCCCTCACCCGCCCTTTTAAACCTTTTGTATGGCAGCGTGATAATTTGGAGAGCTTTCATTCACTAGCAAGAATGCTAGCTTGTTCTGTTTTTGAGACATATTAAATCAAAAACTAACTTCATGTGGGCTGTTTGCTACAGGCAGTTTATTTGCTGACTTTTTTCTTCTGCTTGTGAAATGCCTCTGAATAGCTCTGTTTTTTGTTTATACTCACTGACTCTTCAGATGTGACTTCAGATGCATATTTGAAACCCTATACCCCCTGACTTCTCTCAATGAAGAGGAACAGAGGATGGGAGGGTGCAGCACTTGATGTTCAGTGTTTAGCTCAGTTGGGTTGGCTGTCATTTGTAACGTCAATCACAGGGTTTTCCAAACACTAAAGCAACACAGGAACATTTTCAGCAGAGTAGATCCACAAAAGACCTTAACTACTACAGTATCAAGCCTCTGGGCACTGTATGCTATGAGAAGCAGGTAACAAAGCTTCTTGTGCAATTCCAAGAGAAAAGTTGGCCCAGGAAAGCTGGCATCCCAAATCAGGAGACACACGAACTGGCTTCAAGGGAGATTCAAGAGGAGGACTTCTAAGCCGGCAGCCCTCTTTCTGTTCCAGGAAAACCTTCTGAACTACTCCTTTGTATTCCCTTCTGGAGTTAGGTACTTTCTGCTGAGCTGTAAGCAGCGATGGAGCTAGCATTGCTCTCTCTTGAGTTAGATCTGATACTCAGCCCAAAGGAAGCTAAGACTGAACTCCCACCTTTGTCTAGCAGCATTTGATCTTGGATCTTTTTATCTTCATAGTTAAAACCATTAGACTGCCTGGATTTTAGCCTTTTTCCAAATGAATTTTTAATATAAAATAATTAAACATTCATCGGAGCAGGGACAGGAACCTGCCTTCCCCTCACACTCGCTTTTCCTTTCTGACCTGGATATTGAATTATGCACTTCAAAGTGGAATGGGGTTAGGAGGAGGCATTAGTGGAGCTCTGCTGAACTACTGAAATTCCTGGTACTTAAAACTTTCATCTGGAGAAGGGAAAAGAATATTATAATTTAGTCAGGTTCACCCTTAGTGAAAGAAAGTTTTCTTCTGCCATGAGCGTACCCAGGTTCATGTGTGGGTTCACCAAATCTGCCACTTGCATGTGGCTTGGGAAGGCCCTGACCCTGTTGCACACAGATTAATTTGGACAGAAGGGTTGTTTGAAGCTAAATTTAGGCCAGTTTAGATCTCGCTATTGCCAGTAAAACTGAGATATCCGTTAACAGCAGTATTAATACTTCAGATGCTTGTTCCAGTGCATAACTCTGTTACTAGAGGTGCTTTCTAAATTGCAGATCTAGTATTGCAACTATGTGTGTTTAAACTTTTTCTTAAGTAGTATCCCCTAGTTTTTTTACTGTCAGTAGTATAATCTTTGCTCAGAACTTAAGCTTGTGATCAACAGATCAACAGATTTACTTTCTTAGTTATCTTCTCCAGATCTCTTTGAGGCAGCTGCTGTTGAGATTCTGTTGGAGAACTACCTGCAAAAGTGTTAATTTAAGCATTATCTTCTGGCCTGAGGTTCTGCCTTGAGGGAAAGTAAGCACTAGCTAGCTCTTGGAGAGATTGCTGCAATTCTCAAGCCAGCCCTGTGATGGACACATGCTTACACATTCATTGCTTCTCCCGGTGTATTGCAGCTCAGAATAGCTCTTTTTTCTTTTTTCTGGTGCAAGGAAAAGAAAACAAAGGACCATTGAAGAGAAGGTTATCAGCACTACTGATATTCTAGATTATTGAATTGTGTTGAAATAATGAGTTTGTTCATCAGGCTAGGGTGTTTGTATCTAATTCTCTGAATATTTTTTTTCATTACAGCAACTTGCACAGGGATCTGGAGATGATGAAAAGGATTGCTTTCCCCTCATGTTTGATGGGGTACTTGTGTTTTGGCTGTCTTGTCCCATTGCTAAGCCCTGACATATTCTAATTTCAGAATGAGGTGTTAGCAGCATGAGGAAATGGGTTGTTTGCAGCATCCAGAAGTCATGAGCCCCTCTAATTCCATTTTGATACAGTGTCAAGCACTGGGGTACACCATGAAGGTCTTTTTGTCATGCTGGTGCAAACTAGCTAAAGCCTTGAGGGGTTTTGATGAATAAGGGTTTAAGTATCCAATCTGGATTTCTTTTAAACTGAAAATGGGAAGAATTGCATGGCAAAGGATGGAGTCAGGGATATATTGCTACAGTGCCTCAGGAATGTTCTTGGAGCAGAAAAATCCCTCCTCCTTAGCTTCTGGGTGGTAAATGGGTGAAGCCGTTTACCTCTTCAGTTGGCTTTACAGCTGGTTTGAAGATTTGCCCTACATTGCCTTCTGGAAGAGTTTTTCTGCATCCTAATTTTGTTAAAGTTCATTGGTTTATTTTATGGAGGGAATAAAACCCCAAAACAAATGGAATTGAAGGGTTAGGTTTTGGAATGCTAACAACATCTCCTATGGGAACTGTAATTAGCATACTTTATTTTCTCATTTGTCCCTCGGGGCTTGGCTTTATGGCTGACTTCCATTTCCTCTTTTCGATGTTTAGTTACCATTGTGGTTATGGGAGATGCAGACTAGCTGGGAAGCCCAATCCCTGTTGGAGAACATGGGTCATCGTGTATGAAAGTACCTCAAGCTGTCATAAGCAGCATTTCACAATTCTGAAAATGGGTTGCCAAATTTCCAATATTTAGTAGAAAGGCAACACTTCCCTTAGTATAGGTGACATAGCTGTTAAATTTCATGTAATTCATGAGGTGTTCATTTGAAAGACTAAATTTTCACGAAAACTTACTTTTCTCTATTTTAAATCAGCTTCTTGGCTTAATTTGTGAGCACAAAATACCATTTTTAGGGGCTTGTCCCGCAGTAATAAAGTGTGATTCTAGGATACTGGAGTTCGTTGTAAGTTCAAAGTATAGCAAGTAGGAGATGTGATTTGATTTGCCTGAGGAGACCTCTCATTTGGCATAAATATTTCTGAAGTGTGGAATGGAGATATACTGGAAACAGGAATAAAATACTCTTCAGACTTCAGATTTTACTTTCTGAAGTAGATTCTCCTCTTAAAACAGAAATGGACAGAAATGGTGGAATTCTGTTAATTGATCAGACTGATAACATAGTCCGTGCAGTAGGAAATATGTCAGCACATGAAGTTTAAGGATGCCTAGAAGACGGAAGCTGGTCAGAAATAGCAAATTAGTGAGAACTCAGTGAAGTTGTTTTTCTTCTAAATTTGCTTTTGATAAACAGTGAGCTATTTTTACAGGGACTGTTTACAACTGCTACTGTTATGGTTGGCTAATTAGCAACATCCTTTGGAAAAAAAAACCCTGACCCTCCTGAAAGTCTTCAAACATACAGAAATGGGTTTTTTAATTCTCTCAATTTCACCATGTCTTCTACCTTTCATCTTGTGATCTCTTGCAAGCTGCCACTCTCCCTGTTTGTGCAACTTCTACAGAAAACACAAGTAACAGCAGTTGAAAGGGAATTTTAAAATAGATTATGAAATCTAGGGCATGTCAGGATAATTTTGAGGTGGTCTTAAAAATTCAGTGGTTGTCTTTTTTGAAAGCTTTTGCTGAATGTTTAAGATTTAGCCTTCCTCCTCTTTATCTAAAGGTCAGGAAGACTGAGGCTTTCCTCTCAGACAGTGCATGTCACATATGTTGGCAATTGGGAATTGCCCAGGACTGCTTGAGGAACGACCTGTTTTCCACTGGAAGGATTCCTGGGCAAGTCTGGCCCAGATCTGCTCTTGAGAACAGTTATTGTTAAAGTCTTCACCCAGCTCAGAGGAACTGAGTCATATGGAAGGGTAAGTGGCAGAAGGAAATGCTGGCAGAACTGGACCCAAGCTGGTTTTCACAGCTGTCCTGATTTACAGTCTATGTCTCTTGTGATGCAGCCACATCCTGGACACAAGGCGGCGTGAGGTCCAGGGCTACTCATGGTCTCACCTTGGTAATGAGGAGATATCTGAAGAAAAGTTAGAATTATGTGTTACATTTGCTTTCTTCCTTAATTCCTTCTGATTGGAGTCAGTGTGACCCAAAAATAAGTGGTTGTGTTTGGTGAGGGGCAGGGGAAACATGACCCCACAAGTACAGGAACTTTATGGTTGTAGCTCCTGGAGGAGCTACAGCAAAAAACCCTTCATATTTTGAGGAACCTGACTCATTTTTTCCAGTGTTACAGGGTTACATTCCTGTGCTACTCCTTCCTCTGCTGGCTGAAACTCCTTTGTGTGGTCCACAGGAGAAACTCTTATCTTCTATGTTAATGGGTGGTTATGAAATGAGAACAAAAAAATTAAAGATCATGCACTAGCAATTTAACAAAGTGATAAGAATTTACAACTTCATCTTTTAATAAGAGTATTATACTGTTGCTTTTTCAAATGAAGAGGGACACAGAGGTAGCTGTAACCTGTACACATACATTTTTGAATGAGGATATAATGCTGAGTTGGAATTTTTCAGTTCACTCCTTTACAGGTCTCATTTTCTAGCACTCATGCTCATTTCTTTTGTGTCATTTTAAACAATATACAGTAGCATTTTTCCATCAGCAAAGGCCTGTACATTTCAGTGACCTTTACTGCTTTCTTTAGAGGGGTTATGCAATCAACATAAGGGAATGAAAATATTTAGTGGGGTTTTTTTTCTTAAAAGAGGTCTGATGCCTGTATTCTTATGGTTGTACAACTGACATTTAGGCACCTGTGTTTTGCACCTGCACTCTATTTTTGAGGAGTCTGAAAGTCTGCTTGCAAAATCTGAGCTCATTTGCGAAAATCAAGCTAAAAAAAGAATATAGGTGGATAGAATTATGGTCTTTAAAGCAAGAAGCTTGTGTTCTAATGTTTCCTCTTTGGTCCTCCACCTCCATAAAATATATGATATTTTCTTTTAAATTTTAATTCAGAACTTACAAAGGGATTGACCCTTTTCGTGTCTATTGACTAGTTAGTGCCAGAGAATTTTGCGTGCCTTTCTGAACTTACTTGCAATGCACTTGCCTACGTTTTGCTGCCTGGGAACCTTAAAGCTCCCAAGAGTCCACACTAAGTCGAGTCTCCTCTCTAGAGAGAGGTTGCTCATTAGAGATGGCAGTTTATTGTACCTAACAGCAAGGAGAGCACAAAAGCCTCATCGCCCCTCAGTTCTGCTTCCCAGTCAGGTGGGTGGGATATCGAGGAGAGCATCCATGCATCTGTTCAGGGACATCCATGGAAACAGGAGATCCAAATAAGTTCTTACAGCAACAATTGCGTAACTCGCTAACTTGGAAATGCTTCTGATGCCTCATGATAATCACCAGACAGTTACAAGCTTCATTGCTGCTCAGTGTTAAGATTGGTGTGGGTTACAGTTATGCTTCATGACTTGTTTTTCCACGGGTGAATATTTTATGAACCAAATCCACATTGGGATAGCAGCTAGGAAGGCAGAATAAGCAAGAACAGTTGCCCCATTCTTTCCATGCCGTCAGCCCATCTTTGTGTATTAAAAAATACTTGCTCTAAAAACATGTTTTGAACAAACTTTTGAGCAGCACATATAGTACATAAACCTGGAGCTGAATTGTGCCTCTTCCAGTGGGTGATGTTAGTGAACCATTAAGACAAAAGGTGTTTATTACTTGTGAGGAAATGGGTTTGGAATTCTGGATATAGAAGAATTTCCTAAACAGAGTGGGTATCGTGGCATTGATTGTGGGCCCTGTTCTGCAAGAAGGGCACATTACTTTGGTTTGATTTGTTTTTTGTATCCACAGATATGACCTTAAACTTTTGCAGTTTTGTGTCTATTTATATTTGGGGTCAATTTGGGGGGAGGGGAACAGGGAAATGCCAGTGATCCACTGACATATACAGGAGAGGAAAGGAAATTACTTTCTGACAGATCTTTTCTGCTATTTCCACATGAGCAGATGGATCCCATGGTACAGGTTTGCCTTTAAGGAGAGTTTAAGCAGTAAATACTTTGCTTTTTGCAAGAGGGCTGGTTACTTTCCATATTTGTATAGCTTTTAGGTAATTCATAAAGACTTCTGATAAAAATACAGGCTTTTTTTTCCCCCAGTTGTATGACCTTCAGTGTTTTTAAACTCTGAATTTTTCCGAGGGAGAACAATGTGGGAGTTGCATCTTTGTCAACTGAACCAATTAATTAACTCTCTAGATGTTGACTGCTATGCTTGGTGGCTAGAGTTGGACAAAACAACTGACTTCCACAGTTTTTCCTTAAAATTTCATTTTCTAAGAAAATGGCGCAATCTTTTCTAGGTTTAAGGATACCTCCTCCTATCTCCCCTAAGTTGCACAGTGTTTTAAACAGTTTTAGACTGAAGGATTAGGGGGTTTCCAGCAAGAGCAAAACAAGCAATTGCTCTTACATTTAGATGGGAGATGCAAAGACCAGATGGGCCACAGCTTTTAGGTGGATTTATTTCTTCTGGCTGATGAGACTTCTAGGCAGAGGCTTTACTGACAGTCAGTGTTTGGAAGAAGTGCCAGTTTGATTGACTTTTTGATATGAGAGGAGTGCAAGTGTTGGAGCAAGGCAGAAGGCTCAAAGGAGGTTGGGAATCTTCACTGTGCCTCAAGGAACCATTTGTAGTGACACTTCCTAACCATGCAGGTGAGCATGGTAGCTGTTATGTATCTGTAGGGCATAGCTAAAAATAAACAGAAGGGAAACTGGTTTCCTAATCGTTGGGGTGTGTTTTTTGTTGGTTGTGCTGTCTTAAAGCAATAAAAGCTAGCATTATTTCAGCTATATACCATGTTAGAAGGAGTGTAGGAGAGTGATGGGAGGCTAAGTAAGACGCTGCCACCTCTGTGCACAAGGTGGGAAAGCAACTCTACCTGCCCAGTGAGAGCTCTCCCCTCAGTCAGGGAGCGAGTAATGATCTCAGTGCTTTGGGTGTGCTGGTACCCTTTCTTGCTTCTGGAAATGACTGCACAAGGTGCACCTCAATTTGCTGATATATCCCATCCAGCACCAAGGTAGAAGCTGGGACTGGCAGCATTTATCCCTGCTGTTTGGGAGAGCGGCGGGTGGAGACAATCATCCTAAACCAAAACAAACCTTCTGGAGGGTGCTAAAGCTGTAGTGGGACAGCCAAGCAGAACTGGGTTTCCTGATCTTGCGAGCCCTGGTGCTTAATGGTTTATATTCTGGAGTGCCACCTGCTGGCACTTGGTCTTTTCGCTCTTTTTTCTAGAGGCAGCTGCTCCAGAAGATGAGAGCTCTGAGCAAAGAACGTGAATGTTAGTAATAAGAATAAGCGTGCTAATTATTTGTATTGATATTTACATTAGTTTTTTTAATTGTCATGGCACTTAAGGATCTTTGTTGGCAAAGACCACACTCTGGCAGGTGTTATACAAACCCGGCATGAAAGTAACTGGCAGAGGCTTCACTGCTTAAAAAATACAGAGCACAGTGTGAAGGAGTGGTTTAAAAAATAGAAAATGATTTATCCAATCCGTGCTGTTATTTGGCAAAATATGAAGCAATTTTTTCTTTATGTCTCGCTTTAGTAATATGTTTTGATCATTTCTGTGGTTGGCAGAAAAAAACCAAAAGCAGCAATCATTACAGTGAAAGACACCTGACAGTGAAGCAAAAGTTAGGAAAACACTGACTCAACTCTAAAAAGTAACAATTATATCAGTAAACTAAATAATTCTGAAAACCTTTTGGCGGGAAAGCAAGGGATGTTGTACTTTGTGGCACAATGTAAATCTAGATCTGGAGCTGAACATTTTTTCATCCTAGTCAAGAGCTTGTTTTGGCAGTAGAAAAGAGGCAATTTTTGCTTCTGTTTTGTAACACTGATTTTTCTGTCTGTGTGTCAAATCCTTAGTGGCCGCAAGTCAGTGTGGTTCCTTTGGCATTGGTTTAGTTGTGTGCATTGAAGTTTCCAATGTTCAGCGTGCCACTGTAAAATTGTACACAGTTATAATACTATAACAGAAAGAACTCAACTGAGTGGAATCTCATTCAATCCTGCATAGATCCATAAAGCTGTGTGTATGTACACCATATCTTCTTAGATAATCTCTTCCAGTGCAACACCTTCTAGAATGACAACGCAGACTTCTTGCATTTTCCCCTTTCTTTGAGCAGTCCCTAAGGCACCTCTTTGGTTCTTAACTGCTATTCTGTGTGATGTTGCATGGAAGAGAACCACAGAATTGGTTAGGTTGGAAGAGGCCTTTAAGATCATCGAGTCCAACCGTTAACTCAGCACTGCCATGTTCACTGCTAAACCATGTTCCCAGTTGCCAGATTGACACATCTTTTAAATACCTCCAATGACTCCACTACTTCCCTGGGCAGCTTGTTCCAATGCTTGACAACCCTTTTTGTGAACAAATTTTTTCTAACATCTGATGTAAACCTTCTCTGGTGCAACTTGAGGCCGTTTCCTGT
Organism: Neopelma chrysocephalum; assembly: GCF_003984885.1. NCBI lineage: Eukaryota > Metazoa > Chordata > Aves > Passeriformes > Pipridae > Neopelma > Neopelma chrysocephalum. The sequence continues at coordinate 28,590,261 of NW_020897690.1, read as the reverse complement.
CATCCTGTCAGTTGTTACTTGGAAGAAGAGATTGACCCCCACCTCGCTACAGCCTCCTTTCAGGTAGTTGTAGAGAGTGATACAGTCTCCCTTGAGCCTCCTTTTCCCCAGGCTAAACAATCCCAGGTCCCCCAGCCACTCTTCATCAGACTTTTGCTCCAGACTCTTCACTAGCCCAATTGCCCTTCTCTGCACATCAATGTCCTTCTTGTAATGAGGAGCCCAGAACTGAACACAGATTTCAAGGTGGAAATAAGTGGTGAGGCTTGTGCGATGTAAGTCTTGAAAAGTAACTAATGATTTTGGGATGTGCTCTAGGGAACACTGGGATGAGCATGACTTTTTTTTTTTTTTTTAAGAAATCCCTTAACCACCTGCCCTTTCAATGTAAGATCCTTTAGATCTTTAACAAAAAACACTTGTAGAAACCAGCAGTCCTATTGACCACGTAGTCCTCTTCAGCTTTTGGTCACATCATGAAATGTAACTTGTCTGTTGAAAACTGTCCCATGTTGTGTATTTTTTTTTTTAAGCCAACAACCAAAAAACCTGAGTAACAATCTTTGAAAATGCGCTTCTATGAAACTACAGCTCATAGTCAGAGTGTATTTATCTAATTTGCTTTTGTTAGACTAAGTGTATTGCTAGACTTAAGCGTTCCACATTTAGCAGTAGAGCTATGTAAGAGATACTTCTGGCTCACTCAGTGGCTGATCACATCAGAAGCAAAACTATTCCAGAGTTAGTGCAAAAAGCTTTGTTTACCCTTTCCGTTACCTTTTTATAAATTTATTCTTCTGAAAGAAAACAGTCAAATTGAAATGAAAGTTGAAATGAGCTGACATTTTAATGGAAATTTCCGCTTTTGCCTAAGGAGAAAGTATTTGCTTAATTTGATCTGAAACTGCCAATGAATTAATTTGTTCACCTCAAAACTTCATTTTTTTAGTTAGCTCTAACTCTCATGCAGAAATCATTAGGCTGGCTTACAAATCAGAGCCTGATTAGGGGTCCTACCTAACTGGGATTTGGGGCTTCTGAAGTTCATATTTTCAGGCTTTTCTTCAGAAAAATGATGCTAGCAGCCCTCTTTTTACTGAGTATTGAATTGATTATCCATAATCCTGTGAGCCTAGAACTCACTGTGGCTATAGACTATTGGGATTGTGATGAAGGTTTCAGCATTAGCAATATTATGCTAGTTACCTTGACTAAGTTTGTTCTGCTGCTGCATTGAAAGGACTGCAGAACTAGGCACAAAATTAAGAGGTAAAGCAGTTTGCTTCATTTTGATTGTTTTGCTCTAATGTAGCATAACACAGTCCTTTCCGAGTATTTACACTCCTTCATACAGCAGAAATGCTGTAAGCTATTAGTTAAGTGCTGCCAAATGGATGGTATTTTCACACAAGGATGTTTCAAAAGCCGCCAGACTTTGACTGGCAGAAGTATGATGGGTGACGTCTGGCACAAATTTTGAAGCTCACTGTAAAGAATGAAATTCAGCTTTATAAAGCTTGGCAGGTCTGATAAACTTCTTGCAGCTACAGAAGGTGAGTGGCTCTTGGAACTGAATACTATCTCTGTGAAGAAGAGCAACAGTAGATTTCATATAATGGGGGCAAGAACAGTTTATCTTCCTCTGCCTGAGCATTCGAGCAGCCAATTGCCGGTCCCCATTGCATCATGGCTACCGTAGCAGAGAGGCTAGCAGCTCTGCAGCTTTGAGCCCAGTGTCCCAGAGCTGTAATTTATCTCAGCCCACCAAGAGAGGGTTGTGGTAGTGCTAACCTGAGTTATGATCATTGCCCTTGAGAACACTGCTTTGCTTAGCTGCAAGACTACTTCTGTCTGCAAACTGTGCTGCTTCGTATGAGAGAGAAACCAGTGCAAATCCCCTCACTCTGTTCTAGGCTTTGTTCTAGAATTCTATCCATGGGAGTCTTCCTGTTTCTGTCATGGGCATGCCCATGGGCATGGAGAGACCAGAGAGCCTGTCCTGGTATAAATTTGTTGCGTCACCACTAATCTGACGTTTTACCTGGTAGTACTGGGGCTTTGAGTGGCAATGGGGAGCTGGTTGGGGTAGTTGATGTGAAACCAGTTTGTTTAGTTGCAGCTCTTCTGGGAAGGTTGGGTTGTGTTTCCTCAGGTCACGTGTTTCATGGAAACCCAGGGTGGTGTAGGGGAAGCAAAGGTGTCAGCACTTGGAAATTACCTTGATCTGCCTGCAGCTGCTGGCGCCAGGTTCTGTATTGGTTGTGATGATGGATAGTGTGCTAAATATGTGAATGTGCAACTGACCTCAAGAGTCTGTGTCGTCCCATTAACTTCAGTGGCTAATGTCAGGTCATGTGCTTCATAATTTGTCTGAACTGGAGCTTGTGGAGTGTTTACAGTCACGGGTAGAAACATGTGGTTTGGAAAAGTATTGGAAGAAATTATTTATCCGGTATGGCGAAGAAATTATTTCTCTGGTATAGCCTGCTAAATATTTTTGGAGGATTTTACTGGTGTAAAGACAGAGAGATAAATCATGAAATAGGAAATCATCAATATGTATGCAGTTCAGGCTTGATCTAACTCTGCTTGTGATCCATATTTGCCATGAGAATTGGACTGTTCCCAAAATTCAGGAAGTGAGAGTGGTATTAATATTATTAGCTGACAGAATGTTACACGGTGAATGATTAGTTTCCAATAAGAAAGGAGCTTTTGGATCAGTTCCAGTTCCTTTTGGTGTAGTCTGCAAACCAAAATGACCAGAGCTGTGACCTGGAGTAGCTGTAGTGCTTATCAGATGAAGACCATGATTTGTCTGCATTACGAAATGACATAGCTATTGACCTTGAGGAGGCATATTAGTTGGCTATCTTCCACTCTCTTGTGAAGATAAACTCTTGGAAGTGGTGGTTCTGCGTTAGCACAGCTGTTACACATTCTCTGTTGATAAACAGAGGGCTTTACTCCTTTGTACTGCCCACTTTGCAATTTTCAGGACAAAGGTAAAAAGATGAAAAAACCACCCCCTGCCCTTCTAATCTCCTTCAGACTTTATTCTACTTATTGTAGTCTATGAAAGAAGAGAATTTCCTTACTTATCGTTGTGTGGCTTCTAATAAAATATTTTCTGGTTTCTTAATCCCGTCCATCTCAGTGTAAAAGGAGGTAAAACTTTGATTCCCATTGGTCTGTTGTGCTATTTTTCCCATTTTTTTCTGAAGGAAAAAAAGAAACAACCCCTTCCCACACCCCAAGAAAACAAACCCCAGACCATCCCAGCCCTTGAGAGCAGCCGTGTGAAGGTAGCTGTTCAGTGATGTGGGTCTCACAGTCATGTCCTCAGGAAGCTGCACTGCGTGAGCGCAGAGAGCATGAAACATGTTAAGCAGGTGGGGGGTGTACAAAGTGGGAGCACAGAGCAGTCGCAACAATTAAAACTCTCATTTGAAGGACTTTTGTTTCATGAGGTAAGTGTGAAATTGAGTTTTCATTTTTCGCATTGTATAGGCAGTATCTGAATATGTGAGTAGCAATTCCTTTCCTTGCTGTTTGGGCCCATAGGCAGGTAGGTTTTGTCCCAGTTTTATCTAAACCCACTGAATGACCTCAGAGAGCAGTAGCACTCTCTCCTCTAATTATAGACGAGTGTCTTAATAGACTAATTCAAGCTGTTCCACACTCAATCACCCACTGACCTGTATCAGTGAGAAAAGTCTGCATTTGAGTTTTATTTAAAATTAATTTTTTTTGGATGGTGTATTTTGTAAGTCTAATACCAGATCCTCAGGGGAGGGAGGGAAGAATCTTTTAATTAAGTTTCTATTTAGGTATCAGACAAATTCTATCAGTGGCACATGAAGCATAAAGCTCTCATGGGAGAGTGAAATTTGTAATTTAAGTGATCAGGTGCTTCATACCTCTCTCAGCAGTTTGAGTGTCACAGAATTTTGTCATGTTGCCATAAATGAAAATCCCTTAGAAAGAAGATGTTATGTTGCATTGAAAAGCTGTTATTGAGCACGAGTTTAGCACCTATAGCTCCTCTGGTAATTGTGGGATTTTGGCCTCAACGACTTAAATTGTGATCTTACTTTAAGTTAGGGAAGCAGCTTCTAAATCTGTCTTTGCCAACTATGTAACCACTTGACTCTTATGTTCTGGTCATAAATAACTACTGGTGCTTTCATTTGGGGGGGGTGAGAGGTAGAATTCTCTTCATGCCAAACCTTCCACCCCCATTCCTTTTGATGTCCATTTGAATGGCAAATGGATCTCTCACTTGGTAGTGGTAAAAGCTGACTTTTAATTCCTCTCACCATGGGGTTTAGGAATGAGTCAGGCATAATTAAGAGCAACAAACAAAACTGCTAATGGCCCTGCAAGTCTTGTGCTCAGGGTGGGCTATAGCATCATCCCTTAGGATACTTTGAATGCTGGAGATTTTATTTATTTGCAAATTGTGAGAAACCTTTTAATATCCTATGCTGGGCAATTTTCAGATTTGGGTTGTTTTAGGACTACAGTCATCCTATCCCCTCATGCAGGAAGAGATATGCTAGAACTTAAGAGACAGCAGGAGTGGTAAGGAGTACCTTCACAATTCTTCTAGCAGGACCGAGCTGCAGCTGGGGATCCCACTTGCTCTGCCAGGCTGGAGGGAGTCTGGGAGATTTAGGAAACCAGAGTTCTGGGGCAACTTGACAAGTGATGTTGTCAAAAATGTGCAGACATGTCAGAGTTTGGCTGGTGAGGAGCAGGTCATGCTCCCACCTGCTCCAGGATGACCTGCACGGAGGGCTGCTGACAGGCTGGGTGGGCTGGAAAGCTGTTTGCTTTCTGTCTCTGTGTGTCAGAAATAGGCATATTTCTGTAGAATATTTTAATTTCAAATAGTGTTTTTCACTGGTAAAGCATCTGATGTGAAACTGTCTGATGAGCATAGCTGGACTGTTTTCCCTTAGGATTAAGAAATGTTTGCTGACCTGGCGTGTTGCAGGTGATTAGTAGTGTTTGCTGTTGGAACAAAGTGCAGCTTATCCTGGTCATATTTGACCAAAATAAGGTCTTTGTAAGGCAGGGAATGTGGATGTGTCAAAGTTTGCAGATAAAAGGAGAGAGCAGTGCAGCTGGTGATGTGAGAAGGAACATGGAGCAGCATGTGAGTCTCTCTCTGTTATCTTTAAACACCAAAGGCTGGTGTTTTCAGCTGATCTGTTTTTGCTCTAAAACTATAAACTTCTACATCTGCATTCCTGTAGGTGACCTTTCTGCCTCTGTCTCCTCTTGCTGGGGCTGGCTGATGACAATTTCTAAGGTAAATGCTGTGGAATGATACCTTGCAACTAGGCTCCTTTTTCATGATCCACCACCGATTGCTCAGCTGCCAAAGAGGCAGGACAACTGGTGTCCTGTTTGATGTGTGCCGTCGGGATCATCCGTAGCAGATTGTCTCTCCATCAGCATGAATCCCCTGGTGCTGGTAGGCTCATATATTTTAGTTTCACTTAGCTTTACTTTTTGCGGCTTTATGCACCTTGGGCCTGTGTAGCTGATACTCATCTTGGCAAGGGCTGGACTAAAGCTAAAAGAGTAGTGACAGCTTGCACTGGCAAAGGCTTTGGATAAATTAAAACACTTTTGTTCTGCAATATTTCTGTACAATTGTGAATAATTAAATGGAAAACATGGTGGGTGTAGGCTGCCTGGCTTAGAGGAAGATTCCTAGAAAATAAATAATTCTGGAGAGAAGAATGGATTTACTTTGTCTTACTGTTGTTTTTATGTCCCTCAAAATGCGTATAGTCTCTTAGTGGTGGATGATCTGTGTCCATGGACATACTTGGCTTCTGGATCACAGGCTGTCATGTTTTTCATGATCTGTGGAAAAGCTGATATGTTAAATGACAGCCCCCCAAAAATCTCAGGCGTAACATGGGGATGCTGCCAGCTGAAGGAGATGGAGAGAAACAAGTGGGTTTCTGAGCTTTACTGCAGAAAAGAAATCTGTCACCTTTACTCCGTGGCGCATAAGGTGAAAAGTGAAGCTGTGATGAAGTTGTCCAGGAACTTTGAGGCAATCTGGGTGGTGCTTGCTTGACCTTGGACCAATTACTTCATCTCTCAGCACTTCTTTTCTTAGGTGATGAAAGAATATAATGATGATAATACTTCTCTCTTAACAAGGGTATTGTGATGAATAAATTAATTAATCGTTGTGCTGCTCTCAGTTACTATGGTAATTAGTGCTACAGAACAGCCTAAAAATAAATAGGACCATTTAGTGAAGGATATTCAGGGGAAAACAGGTAGTACGCCCTGGGCATTTGCAGTAGCCCTGGAGTGTTTTGTCCAAACATGAATTTGTGAAAAACATTCATGGATGCTGAATTATTGTAGCAAAAATGCTTCCAAATATTAAATATGTTCCTTCCTCCTCATTTGAAGTGACTGTAGCACACATTTCCTTCCATATCTGTGAGCAGATGATTCTTGTAATTAGTTCCCCTATTGAGAACAGCACTCCCTCCTCACCCCATCTACATAACAGCCTAAGGGCACCTGAAATGAATGAATCTTTCTTCATCATAAATCATACATACTCAGTAATACTGTCAAAGAATTCTTAATGTGTTTGGGGAGTTTACGTAATGAACCTTCCTTGAGAAAGGTGAAGTATCGTCAATGCACTGCCTTACTGGAAGTCTGTTGTAACCTTGGTGTAGCAAGTAGATCATACCTAAATCCGTGCGTAAGTCTGTGCAAAGTTTTTGAGGCTTTCTCTCGGTGATCAGTTGACTACGTCAGCATGCCTCAAAGCCAGTCTTTCAAAATATGATACGCTGTTTAGTCTTCTGTGAATTAGATTCACAAGGCATCATTAAAGTATATTTTTGGGGCTTTCAAGTTAATATAATTTTGGGCCCTAGTAAGTTAGAAAGTGTGTATGAAGATAGTTCTGAGTCCTTCAGTCAAGGCAGCACCCCTTCAAGGCTCAATATCACTGGAGCTGTCCTTACAAAGAAAAAATATCATGTCTCTGTGCAAAGACTTGCCATTAATGACTCTTTCCTCTGACTTTTTGTACAGCTTCCGTCATGGATGTCCAATGTCTCCCTTTGCTCTGTGTTCCAAAAATAGCGTTTTTTTCTGACCTGGCCAGCTGGGGACCAGTTTATAGTTAGGGTTTGTGCAGAGCAAACCTGTCCTTTCTTCCTCTCACTGTCACATCTACAGCAAACTTCATCTGTTCACCTCCTGCAGCACCTCTTTACACTGTACTGGGAAGCTACGAATAGCAAGAGCAACAAATGCACCTTCTGCTTCTTGAAGAGTAAGGAGCAGAATGCCTTGGCATTCTTGGCTTCCTGCTCACCCCAACAAAGAGAACTTGGGGGTCATCCGTGGCCTCCAACAAGGTACTAACAGAACAGATATCATGACTGACAAACAGCTGAAATACCTGTTTTATTCTCCAGAGATTTATTGGTCTTGAGTCATACCATCATTTCTCAAATCTTAAAATCTCGTGGCTTGTGCAGAGGACAGCCCAAATCTGCAGGGAGGACCTTTGTGCCATGCTCTCAAGCACCTGGCTTTACTTTGACTTTCTGCTGCTGGTGTCATCAGCTTTGCAGATTCCTCCCCGTGTCTCTGTAACTGCTTGTGAAACTCTTCCCTTGCTTGCCAGTGGCAACCTTATGGATATTGGGCAGATGCACAGCCAGGGAAAGAGGGTGTGGGGGAGGCAGAGAGATCTCCTGATGCTTCTTTTCATGGCTTATCTCTTCTTGCTTCCTTTACTTCAGCTGCACCTTTCTGACACATGAGTTTTGGAGCCTGTGGATTTTCATATCCAGTTAGTTTTTATTTGTGTTACTAGGTAAACCTCAGCCCTGAAGAGCTTCCAGTTGCTGTCAGGTTTGTGCCAGGCAGGGTCACTTGCAGCTGCAGTTGCTTGTCTGTGTGTGTGATTTCACTGTTGTACTACCCAGCCCCTACTTCCACATACACACCCTTATCCACACGTACATACACACAGTCTCTTTGCAGAGACCTGCAGATATACCTGACACTATTTGCTGCTTCCCTCCACCTCTGTTTTCCTGTCAACAGTCCCCTTGCCTGCCTTGGGCGTCACTGTGTGAAGAGAGCAAATAATGACGCAGCAGTGGTTTTGGCTGATGGTTGATGTCAGCAGTGCCCTCATGCAACCTGGCTGGCTCTTGGTCTTCATGCTTGAAGCACAAAGAGTCCAGTCTGAGTAAGCTCTGAGCGAGATGGTTCACTTGTGACAGCTCACTACCTTCAGCTGGTGCGAGGGTGCATTGAACACAAACCAGAGAGTTCAGTCCCCTGTCCAAGAGATGTGCTCCTCTTGGTACAGTTATTAAAGTGAAGTGGTAGAAGAGTACTGAGAGAGCTTCCATGGCTTTTTCCTTCCTAACTATTTGTGGCAAAATTTATCAAATAGATAATAATGCAGTTTGATTCTGACTGTAGATGATGGCTTGACTTTCTTCTGTATTCAAACTGAGCTGAGGCAGAATGCAAGAGGATTGTGGTTGGAAATAAAGTTATATTGCACCCATGAAGCTACGTGTCCAACCTTTGAACAAAGCAGTGTCAGCAAAGGCCAAGGGGTTAGATGGCTGTGGCTACTTTTTAACTTGTCTTTAGTCATGTTCTGAAGGAATCATCCTAATCTCTCTGCTTACTGGTTGTTACTATTTACCAGGCACAGTACACTTCTGATTATTTATTATTTGAAACATTTTGGGAAAATATGAACAATTTATGTCATATAGGTGGTGAGCTCTATTTTAACCTTTTAATTTGTCACTATTCTTTTCCTTTTTCTTCCGGTTCGTTGCACTAATGCTTTAAAATGTTGACCTTCTGGAGAAATGCTTCATAGCATTGCTTAGCATTCAAAGCAGCTTAGATCTTGTTGGGATGGGTTTTCTTCTTTTTCATTAGGGCACTATTTGCCTGGAAGTGACTTGTGTTTTATTCTTCAGTTCCAGCTTCTTCATCTCATTCTCTCCTAGCACTAATCTTCTACTTCTACTTCTAAGGATGTCACTGGGACAGGCACGAGGGATGTGGTCAGAAAAATTATCTTGGTCCCAATCATATTCACATCAATAGAAACTGTTTTACCTTTACCATTGTTAGTGGAGTGAGATGGTTGTAGATGATGGCTAAATGAGGTCAGAGAACTTCCACAGCCAATTCACTGACATCCAAAATGTGGAGGGCAGAACTTCTATGCAGAGATACTGATTTACATCTGCAGAAGGAGTACTTCCACTTTGTCTTTGGGCAGAGTAGTCACACAACAAGAGGGAATGGTTTTAAACTGAAAGAGAGTAGGTTTAGATTAGATATTAGGAAAAAGTTCTTTACTGTGACGGTGGTGAGGCATTGGAACAGGTTGCCCAGAGAGACTGGGGATGCCCCATCCCTGGAAGTTTTCAAGGCCAGGCTAGATGGAGCTCTGACAGCCTGGTCTCCTGGAAGGTGTTCCTGCCCACAGCAGGGGGTTTGGAACTACATGATCTTTTAGATCGTTTCTAGCCCAGGCCATTTATGATAAGCCTTAATTTCTGAATTTCTAGGCACTGGGACTTTTTCTCATAATAATACTGCAGTATTGTTATACCTGGATTTTTTAAAAATAGATTTGCAGATACAGCAAGTAAGAGTTGTGTCTTGTAATGTCTGAGCTCAACTTTGACTTCAGTGCGTAACTGTGAAGATTTTATATGGATACTTCTGTCCAAAATATAAACCTCCTGGGTTGCTTGTGACTGCAAACTAGATCTGATGGTTTCAGTGGTTCCTTCCTGAGTTCCTGTAACTAATTTCTAATCTGGCCTTTGTCTCTTAATGTTTTTTTTTCAACTGGGAATTGCCCAGCATTGTGGATAGCTCTCTTCCATTTTTCTTTCTCAGCTGCGTGTTAGTCTATTAGTGTGTCTGCCCATTTCTGACAGTCTTCCTTTGTATGTGCCTGTACCATAGGGCTATGGAGATAGTAATGTCCCCATTAGAACAGAATAAAGAAGATGAAACCACTCCTCATTTTCTTCCACTTTCCCTTGGTGTTGCCTGCACACAGGCAGCAGATGTGTAGCCCCTTCTGCAATAGTGTTCAGCATCCCCTGCACGTGGAGTATCTCCGAAATGCCTTGTGTGGTACAGCGGTGGTGCAGACCAGGTGCTGCTGGACCCATGCTGGCTTCATGCTGGTAGGGGTCTCTCCTAACGGTGGCCTCTGAGCCACATTGAGGCAAAGCATCCTAGAAGAGCTTGTTTAGATGTTTGGCATGTGCTATTTTCACCTTCAGCTCTTATATGTGTTTCAGAAGCTCCTACCGTGAGTGTTTGTTGAAGCATCTTGTGAGCCAAAATCCAGTGCTGTTACAAAATCATCAGCAGCGCTAGTTCTGCCAGTGTCAGTGATATCAGTTGTTAGCATGTGAAGAGATGGTGTGTATTTTGTTTTCCCTATTCAAATACTGGTAGCTGCCAAAAGCAGGATATGGGACAGTGTGGTCCAGAGTGCTGTCCTGCATGGCAAACCCCACGGCTATGCCTGCCTTCTCTTTTTGAACAACGTTATTTGTTTTACTGACATAACCCATCGATTAGTACGTTGCAACCTAGTTGCTGCGATATGGGGAGAAGAGCAAGACATTACTGTGTGGAAAGGAAGCAGTCCTCTGACAGCTGTATTCCTCTTAACTCTAGTTTGGCTGTTAAATTGCAACAAGAGAAGGCCAAAGGTCACCATGCAAATATTTTGGGTTTTCTTTATCATATTTTCTGGATGCAATTTCAGGCTGATACTTCTTCAAATTCAGCAAGGAAGGCAATGTAAAGTGTTGTAAAAATGTCACCTCTTCATATTAATCATGTTGGAGTGACTAAAATCAAACAAAGCTAAACAACACACTGTGAAAGTAAACACACATGCATTTTTTTGCAAAGCTGTAAGTGATAAGTGGGGAAATGGGAATTATAGAAGGAATCCCTTTATAAGGCATAGTTTAGAACAAGTTAATAACAATTTGCTTTTAATTCAGTGCATTATCAGATTGTTTTTCATGGCGTTCAGTGGTCCTGGGTCTAAACAGAGCTTTTTGCCTCAGGTGAGGTTTTCATCAGTGAGAAGGTTTATGTTTCAGGGGCCGTGTTCAACAAGCTGCTTGTGTAACTAGGCAAACAGTTAATTTGATTGAAAATAATACCATTCCTTTTCATTATGTGCAAATGTAGGTGTTTCAATATAGTTACTTGGTTGCTCATTCAAGCACAGGCATGAGTTCAGGAGCTTGTGGAAATGTTTCCATTTAAACATACTTTTTCTTTCCCCCACCTTTCATGCAGACTTAGCAGTTGAGCCAAATAGCTAAAAATCCTCAGGGGTTTAAAGGATTAAATGAGAACAATTGTTATGGTGCAGGAAGAGCTGAAAAGTCCTGAAAATATGGCAGGAGGGAGTTGCTGAAGGACCTGGCTAGTGAACTACAGCCACCTCTGTTACAGACATAAATATAACTGGAGAGGCAGACTGGTGGGTTGATGGCAATTTGTTTGCAGGGAAATTGGAGAAAAAAAAAGAGAGACCTAGTGATGACTGACCTGAAGGTTTTCCACTAGGCTGTTTGGTGAAGGCAGTGGGAAGATGCTTTTTAGCTAAAGATTGCAAAGTTGTTTCTCCCACCAGATAACAAGGTCAGCGCTGGTTTTCATTCTCCCTTAGCTAGACTCTTGTTCCCACTGGTTCCTATGAGTAACCTTTTCCTTCACATTTTTCCTGTTTGTCTCAGGTACTGAAAGGTTCAGGCCAGAGGCTTTCCTGTACTCTCCATAGCCGCTGCCCAGTGTTGTCCTGAGGAGAAGCAGCGTCAGGAAGGCGGGTGCTGCCCTGAGGAGAAGTGGTGGGAAGGCTGCTACCCCTTGCCTACGGGGTTTCAGAGTGAGGCTCATCACAAGGCTTTCCTGTGCTGGCCACCATGGAGACCCTGTCCCAGGACTCTCTGCTGGAGTGCCAGATTTGCTTCAACTACTACAGCCCCCGCCGGCGGCCCAAGCTGCTGGACTGCAAGCACACCTGCTGCTCCGTGTGCCTGCAACAAATGAGGACCAGCCAGAAGGACCTGCGCTGCCCGTGGTGCCGCGGGATCACCAAGCTGCCTCCGGGGTACTCTGTGTCACAGCTGCCTGATGACCCCGAGGTGATCGCCGTCATCGCGATCCCCCACACCTCGGAGCACACCCCTGTCTTCATCAAACTCCCCAGCAATGGGTGCTACATGCTGCCCTTGCCCCTCTCCAAGGAGAGGGCGCTCCTGCCAGGAGACATTGGCTGCCGCCTCCTGCCTGGCAGCCAACAGAAGTCCCTGACAGTGGTGACGATCCCCACAGAGCAGCAGCCGCTGCAGGGCGGCCTTTCCGCCGAGGTGGGAGCGGAGGAGCCGGACCGGAGAGGTGCTGTGAAAAGCTCCACCTGGTCTGGGGTGTGCACTGTGATCCTGGTGGCCTGCGTCCTGGTCTTTCTCCTAGGCATCGTCCTCCACAACATGTCATGCATTTCCAAGCGCTTCACAGTGATCTCCTGCGGCTGAGGCGGGGAGGGGGCTGTGCTCCCCCGGGGGTTGGGTTGGGTTGGGTCAGTGGTGGTGGTGGTGGTGGTGTGGAGCGAGACAATTCACTGCAGCTTTCTCCAGTGACTGCAGAACACTGTGCACCGGGGCAGTGGTGTGCCGGCCCGGCTGCGGCTCCTGGCGGTGTGGTGTCAGGCCTCTCGGCAGCCCATGGAGAAAATCACGTCCTGTGTCTGGTGGCAGTGGCACTGAGGAGGACTGCATGCGTCACCATAATCATTTATCAAAGGGACTGCAACTTTACAGTGATCTTTTTTATTGTGTTATGAGATTAAAGACCTCTGTGTAGCTGGTTATACTGTGAAGTATACAGTATGGGCTCTTCTTTAAACACAGTAGATTAAAATCAAAACTGCTCCATGTAGAATTAAATGAGAACTGGCGCGCAACTGTACGAGGTGTTCAATACCAGTCCACGCATGTGTCATTTTTTAATGGGGGGAGGGAGACAGACTTGTAAAACCAAGAAATCGTTTAGCTGGTAAGGCATTTTATATGTTTTAAACTGCACATTAATTAAACCAAGTTAGGGAGTTGTAAAATAGTTTTTAAAAGGAAGCATTTTACAAGCAATCATTTCCTTCCCTGGTGTCTGTTTTTTTTGTCTCTCTGTTTTTCCCTATTGTTTTCCAACTACAGGGAAGTGGCACTTCCAGCGTCTTTTATTTGAAGGAGCTCCCAAGAAGGGAAGCAAAGTGGGCTAGCAGGAATACCTAAAAATACAGCCAAAACAGTTCTGCCTACCTGGCTTCTTACGAAGGATGGCTTTGCATGATAAACATTGGACATGCTGTTTTACTTCCAGTCTGGCAGACTTCCTGATGACCTGGCCTCCATAGCCATTAGTGAAGAAATAGATCATGAGAAGTCTTAGGACTCCTGAAAGGATGTGATAGCACATTGTTCTTAATTTTCTTTTTCTAGAGGTTGGGTTTTCTTAAATATTTGTACATAATTTAGACCTATTTTGCCTCCCTCTTTCCCAGAAGATGCAACTGTGCACCTATGAATGGTGTGACAGAGGAGTTGCTCTAAGGAAGCTTCACCATCCCAAATGATGCGATCATCTAGTAAGAGACAGTGATGAAGAGTTATCTGGGAGGAGAACCCAGACCAACCTAACCTTGTATGGGTGGGCTACCCCTCCTAAACCACTGTGGCTGTCCTGGTGTCAGAATGTCTGGGTGAGCATAATGGAGCCTATTCCCCTATTTCGGTCTTGTAAATGTTGATGTTCATAAGGACAGATTTGAAAAAAAAAACAAACCACAAGAAGTGTCTCCCTGTGAGTGTCATGACACCCCAGTGATTTGCAGTTCACTTCTTGGGAAGAGGCAAATTCCTGAATGTTCACTGCGATAGCGCCTTGCTTTAAGCAGTCCCACTAGCTTTAGTAGTACTGCTCATAAGTAAAATAGAGCTCAGTGTGAATTTGGGTATTTGCAAGTCTGAATGCTTAAATTTGTGTGAGGTTTAGGGATTGGATCAAGGGGCACATGACAGACCTTTAAGAAGACAGAAAAATCTGTTGATTTGCACTGCTGCTTTTTGCAAGTACAAAGCATAACCTTTGAAGTGTGTCCTCTTGTCATCTACCTACTGCTGTTTCTAATATTTAGAGATTGCTCAAGGCCATATTATAACACAGTTTTGACTATTCAGTGCCCAAGTTTGCCCCATAGATGTCCTTGGGTTTCTGGTTATGTCACAAAATCCAGTTGCTGGTTCACAATAAACATTCTCAGCTAAGACTTCTGTCAGGAACATACCTCTAACTACATGGTGGATTTCTTTCCTTCTCTGTTCCTAAACCGCCATTTGCTTCCTTGATTCCTGTTAACGGATGAATAGAATATACGGTGCTTAGTTGTTATGGTGTGTGTTTGGTCATGTACGGAGAGGAACCATTGTGCTGATTTTTATCTACTGTCATATGTATGCATAGCACAGCAAAAAAAAAAATCTTCAGATAACACATTCAATGCCTTTTTTTGTGCAAGGCCCAGTTGCAGTATGGCTTGAACCTGGCTTGTGAGCATTGTGATTACATGGACACCTCTCTGCAGCATGTTTCATTTGGTTGCAGTAGGGAACAGCAGGTGTTCCCAAATGTGTCTTGTGAACGTGCAAGTCTCTTGTTGCCAGTAGGTAGCCAGATTTCTACTGATATCCATGCTACGCTGCTTATTGTGTAAAGGAAAGCCAGTTCACAAAGAAATCCTGCCTTTTATAAGACTCTGGAGGAAGTGACCAGATACAGGACTCGACCCTCTACTGCCTTACTCTGTTGCAATTGCTGGGTGTACCAGGAGCATATGGCATAGGTGAAAGATGCTCCCAGAACAGCACTGATGCATTTTGCACCAGCTTCTGTATTTGGTTATGTGAGTTGTCCGTGAATACGCAAAAATGCAAGGCAATCAAAGAGCAGGTCCTGGCAATACAGTGGCGGTAACGTTGCCTCCTTCCAGCCATGCCTGCCCGACTGAAGCTCTTGAGGCCGAGGTTTGCAAAGAATGGCTGTCTTGAAAACTGCCCTCTTCATCCCTATATGGAAGGTGCAGAATGAAAGAGGAATCAGAAATTAGGTTAAAATACCACACTGCATAACACATTATACAACAGGCAGACCTGGAGTTTATCCGGTATTAATGACGTGAATATTATATTAGCAGAATACCATCCTGTACTACGTAACACAGTGCATTGTTTCGTTAATACGAACTTCCTGTACTTGTGCCTGCTGAAATGCATGTTTGACCTAATTTCTGATCCAGACATTTGCCTGCTTTCAGCCTTGTGTAAGAGCAATAAGTAAAACCTCAAGATTTTTGCCTGCGTGTATGCGCATGGTGTGTATGTTCATTCCTTTTTATAAATAGGAGTTCTGGAAAAGTTTTTGTTCTGGCTTTAGACTGTGACTATCATTTTAAATTTTCAGCTGCCATACATGTTAGATCACCTAGCTTTTTTGCTGACTTGTGTAGAAGTGAACTAAATAGTTTGTTGTAATGTACAGTATTAAAATGTTTCTCAAGTATGTCAATAGTCATACTACTTTAAAAATGCAGTGCAGTTTGTCCCATTCTTTGGTTCAATACCTGGCATTAAAAAGCGATACTGCTATTCTTTTTTTTTTAATTATTATTATTATCTTTAAAAGACAATCTTGTCTTTGTAATTTTTCCTCTATGGAGAAACGTATTTGAACTTGTGTCAAAATCATCAGGTTCCGGGTTAATTTTTGTTCTCTGGTGTCCAGTAAGAAATCACTGCCCAGTTCCACCAAAAAGAAGGATGGAAAATTACTGTGACACATACTGTTTGAGAAACCAAAACTTATTCTAAAATGTGCACCTGCATTTTTAGAGCACATTACTCTGTATGAATGTGTATTTATTTGCTTGTTTAATGGGAAGGATGTATGTGTTGGAGTCGAGCTTAAGTTTTTTTCCTGGATGGTCCCAATATCCATTGTTGACTTGTGCTTTGCTGGCAAACAGACTTTAGGGTTCACTCAGTGAAATTTTGTTTAGTGAATTTTAAAAATTCAAAATATGCAATTTTGGTATGCAGGATTTTTTTAGGAAATTGTGTGTGCAGTGATTGTTCATGCTTAACCAAGATGTAAAGGAGCCTGTATGTTTTGTAAACATGGAGCAGTCATGAGTCCAAAGTTTCATCTTTATTAATGAAGCTCAGTCTGAATAAAACATTAGCAAGAAAAGAATGATAGCAAGTGAATTATGGTGCCTCTGTTATTTTGTCATCAAATGAAGAGCATGGAAGGGAATTTGGCAGACTTGATCCATATTTTACAAGGGGGTGGCTGAAATTCAACAGTCAGCGTTTTAAGGCAAAGTATGGGTTGTGGTAAATAGTAAAAGGCCATTCATATTTTAATTATGGTGGAATATGGAATTATAGCTGATGACTACTGAGCCACAGAACTTTTCTTTTTCTGTTTTAATCAAATTCCTTAAAAATTTTAAGTAAACATTTTGCTTATGGAAGTGAGGGATTGTTGTCCTTGATTTAAGCATGTGTAGCACAGACTAGTATGCTGGTTCCCCCTTCCCCTGGAGACCCCCTTCCCAGTCACTTTATTGCTGGAGCCCTGAGCAGCCAAATTTGTTTAATAGTGCAAATGATTTTCTGGAGTAGAGAAGGCTGATGTTGCACTGGCTTTGCTACATTCACATCAGGGCTGAACCATAACCAAACAATTCTTGTGTGGTTTGAGCTCCTCTGTAGATGTCCCAGTATCAGAAGCTCCAGGCACCAGTCTATTGCGTTAATTGAGCCAAGCCTTTTTCCCTTTTCACAACAATGTCAGGTAGCAGAGGATGTTGCTTTCTTGCACTCAGAGTGAGGCTGTACCCGCTATCCACAGCTAAACGTGGAACTTGGCCTGCTGTCATGAGACACTTGCGTGAGTACTGGAGGAGGCGTCACGTATCAAGTGAACACCTGTCTAGTAAATGTTGGGGTTGAAATGCTTTATTATCCCAATTGCACAGAAAGCGTGGCTTGACATTTGATTTTTCTAGACTTTTTCTGTGGATGGATCGAGGGGGGAGGAAGGGAGGGAAGAAGGTACATGGCAGCAAATGAATCCTAGAAGCATCTGAGAGGAAGGATCTGCTGGCCCTGAAGGCAAAGGTTTTTGTGCAAGAGCTGCAGTATGACAAGATTACCAGGAAATGCTGCAATGGATTTAGAGTATGTTAGTGACCTTTCTGGTGCTGTATACTGTTCATAGGCCTGACAGCTGGGCTTGTTGTGTTCTTTCTCTTTGTCACTTTACCTCTTGCATGCTCGTGTCAACAAGCAAAGCTGCTTGCTTCAGCCTCAAGTTGAACAATTTTCAAGACATTTCTTAAACTGCCCTGAGCATCTCTAATGAAAAAAAGCAACCTTCCAAGTTCACTGAAATTTAATGCTTAATAAATGTTCAGAAAATGCATTTCCTTATGCTTAAATACATTTTTATTGTAGTTCTAAATAATTCCTATAATTTTTTGTGCTAGTGATGTTCCTGAATATCAGAGCCAATTCAAGGGAATAAAACAGCCAGAAGAAAACACTTCTTCTCCATCCCACAGTCCCCCTTCAGACTTCTGTTTTCATTCTCATCCATATCACACTGAAGCATCTAAGCACAGGGATGAAATGGGGACTTAGGAGACATACATGGAGCATCTATACATATAAGCACAGGGATGTGTTCCTATGCTCGGGGAGGGCATACACATAGCACATGCTCACATGTAGTCGAGAGAGATCAATAGGATTGGTGAAAGAGCCTCAGGCTCTTCCATCTCAGGAAAGTCATGTACTTTATGGTACTGGGATGATGAGGTGCTGAGATAGCTTGGAAACATGAAGCCACAGTTCCACTGTCTGAATTTCATGTGGGATGAGTTGCCATCCCCTCTGAGCTGTCTCCTGCAAACTGACTCCTACTGCTGTTGGATGGAACTCAACTGCTCCACAGTTGACATCTCATCTGGAGTTCAGGTGAGGAGCCACACATTCCTCTCTGCTTCTGGGCTGGGATATCCACCCAGAAGGGAAGAGCCAGGTACCTAGGCTTTTAATTTATCAGGGGTTTGTAAGTCCAGATGGAGGTCTTTTGAAGCACAACTGCATAGAGCACTCCTGAAAGCTTGAAGGCAATATACAAACTTGGCCTAACTGGTTTGAAAGAGTGATGAAAGTGTGGAGAAGGAAAGGACAGCTGAAAATGAGCAAAAGATTAGACAGTAGCCTGGAAATTCAGATCTGTATGTGCAAAAACATCTACTGGGCATGTTTTGCAGTGGCCTGCATATGTCATGTCTGTCAAATTGTATCTCAGGAATGGCACTGAAACTCCAGATCTTGCTTTTCCTTCAACACCTTTGAGCTGGGAAGCATCCTGTTTCAAAAATGCACTTTTCTACCTCACTGAAACACGTGATGGATGTGCAGAAATTTTTTAGGGTGCTGAATCATCACTGAAGCTCAGGACTTGGACAAAAGCTGAACTGGAATTCAGCGGGAAGAAACGGCTAAAAGGGCAAAGTCTTGAATTCTTAGTGTGTGCAGGTGTGTCACATTGTTTAAAATGAACACTTGTTTTATTTGAATGTTTATTGATTCAACGTACAAAAGCAGGTGGCTGTCTCCCAGGACAAATAATGAAGTTGACAAATTGGTAATGCCAAACAGCTAAAGACAGGACTTAGCGAACCCGTTAGATCTGAAGAAGCTGAAAACAAAAGAAGTGGCTATTTGGTGCAGTTACTACACTCAGTTAAAAGAAATAGTAGGATTAGGTTATGGGTGGTTAGGGAGCTGTAGCTTTCTGGCTTGGTTTTCAAGATTAAGTGGAAAAAAAAAAGAACTGAGAAACCTGAGTGGTTTCAGGCTGGAGGTTATTTACATTCCTATCTTGAGAATTATGAAAAGATGAGTATATTGTCACTGCACTCACTGCTCAGTTTGGGAAGTATTGTCCTATAGTGCCTGCATGCCCTGACTAGGTCTGAATCTCTGGGGTTAGTATCTGCTTGAGAGAAATCTGACTCAGGATGTGAAAAAAAAATTATATTCTGCAAGATAGTTTGAATTCAGGCTGTCATTGCAAAGTGTGTGATCTCACTTTGAAGAATTTAAGAATGGTGGTGAATCTTACAAGACTTTCAAAGCAGTTTGTCATGTGGAAGACACATGGGACTGTCCACGAGCATAAAAGGGGGCTCAGTTCCCAAGTATGGCCAATTTGCTGATTGAATTGCAAACTAATAATTTCTCGCCTAACTTTTTTTCAATAATCATTGCAGATGTTTCTTGAAGATTTGCTTAAGGAATGTATTCAAATACTTGGGACATGATTCAGAAAAAATGCTAATTGAGAAAGCACTAAAGTATTAAATCTAAGCCAAAGGACTTCAGTCACAGTCACTTTCTTGAACAGAGGTGGACTTTACATGTAGGTGTTTGTTTCTTGATACTTGGCTAGTCTGCACAATTCTTACAGAACATTCGAAATAAAAAGCTTTGCTTTGGGGAAGGCTTTATGTTGAAATTTGAAAGTGTATTGACTAGGAGAGGCTCTACACTAAGGCAGCTGTTTTCAAGCACTTGAGTCTAGAAACTTGTAAGTCCCTTTACAAAGAGTTACTGTAGCAGTAAACCTGCATTATATGGGAAAACTGTGGTTTAAGCATGTTTTAAAATGGCTTTTTTGTGGTTTCTGCTAACTCAGGTTCTTCTTCCCAAGATCCTCCCTGGCCAGTGCTTATCTCTGTTTCAGGAATGTCCTGAGAAGATATCAAGAAGTCTTCTCATTGGACCTTGTTAACCCCTTCCTTATTTGGTTGTTCCCTGCCTGATTGGTGTTTTGTAAGACCCCTTAACTTACGTGGTCCCTTTTGACCCTCCCAAGAGCTTTATAAACCCCTAACCACAATAAACTCGCTCTCTCGTCTCCTCTCCACGTCTGGGTGCTGTCTCTCCGGAGCCATGGGACCACGTGGGTGGGGGGAGGGGTGAGCACCTAACCCCTCCATGCGTCCAGGACCCTGAAGAAACCCCTGGAGCTGGAGTAACCCCTTCCCTATCCACCTCAAGCCTTCGGAAATGGAACCCCACAATGGGAGGAATGCACCCAGAAGTTACTTTCTATAACTCCTGTTTTTAATTGCTTATTGCAACTTAACTGAGGATTCTTAACGGTGGAAAAAAAAACAAACTTGCAGTTTAAACCCACACTAAAACCCACCCTAGGAATCCAGAGCAATGAGGGTTTAAAAAATTTAGGAGAAATAAATTGAATTCTAATCACTTCTTTTCTGCTATGCTAAAATGCTGAGGGATTTGCTAAACCTACAGTTTGATAAAACTGAATCCCTCCTTAATGGTTGTATTTGCTGAACCAACTCACTGCAATGGATACATAGCATGTTCTTTCCTTTCTGACCTCCCCTGGTTTAGAGAAGACAGGATTTGGACAGTTGTAGCTGGATTGAACAACATGATAAGAGTTGTAAAATGTTACCAGCAAGGAGTGTGGTTTTGTGATAAACAAAGAATTGCAACACTGAGTGTCTTTTGGCAGCCATCCAGGCGGAACAAGCGTGCAGCAACTCCAGCAAACCTCTGGGATCCAGAGAAATGTCAGGAGTAGTGCATAAATGAGGATATTTTTTTAATACCCTAGATACTGTCTGTGTTTGTTATTGCAGATGCTTGACATCCTTGGGTTGAGTTTCTTTCTTTTGTCCATTATAAAAACAAGCCTAAAAAGCACTTTGTTCTGCTTCCTTAGGAGTGTGCCATCTCCTGTTTCATCTTCAACCCTTTGTTTGGCCATCCTGTTTCCCTGCTGATTTGCAAGGAGAAACTTACCTTTGTATGTATGAGTGACAGCAAATTTCTACTGCATTTTCAGTGATGAAAATGATAACAGTGTCTCCACAGAAATAGGAATATTTCCAGAGCTCCAGAGTCTTATTTGCAATACACCTTTATCTGCCATTATTATCATAGGTCCTCTCTAAATCGGTATTTTCAATTATTTTTTCTTTACTATAACACAAATATTTTTGAAAAAAGCAGTAGCAAAACAAGAGAAAATAACTCAGAGACTAGAAATTATTTGCACAATATGATTCTTATGATAGAATCATTCATTAACAGCTTTTTTTTTTTGTTCAGGGTATCAGTGACATTAATTTTGTGATTCTACTTCCTTTGGTGAGGGTGGGACATAAGAAAGAAGAAGATCCATATTCATGGCTCAGATTAGATCTGCTGAGTTTCAAAATGTATGTATGTGCTTCTGTTTTGTAATACCTCGTGAACCTCCTAACAGCTGAAAACTGCAATAGCATCGAAATCTTAATGAAATATCACGTGCTGCCTATTAGGTTTAAAATGCCTGCTGAAATGTGCAGAGCCTGGACTTTCTGGCTGTCGAGCCCACAGAGCACTATATGTGGAATTAGTTATGACTGTCAGTTCTCCGAGATCAAACTTGAGTCTTATGCCTCATTTAAAGCTGTTAGCAGACTAGGACTCTGAGGATCTCTGTCATATGTCCTATATGCAATGGCAGACCTCATTTTATAGATCTGAGGCAAGCAGCCTTTGATAAGGAGGCATTTATGAGTTTTGAGGGCAAATTATCCATCTCCTTAAGAGATTGTTAAATCCTTGATTTAGTTAGTGGCTCAGTTTTTGCCAAAGGAAAAGGGAAATTTGGTTAAATCATCCCAGTACTGTCCACCTTTGCTTGGTGGCCTGAAAGGAGGAGGTGTACTGGGATAGGTGTTGAACCAAGTGATGGGATGTGAATCTCTGTTGGAATAATGGCCCCATAAGAACCTACCACAAATACACTCCTTGCTGGAATGGTCCAACATGACATCTCTGGTTAGAGCATGGGGTCTTATGGTTTCTCTGCTGTAGATGTGACTTTTAAGGTTTAAAAGAAACTTTGGACCCTTTCTGTAAGATTCCTTCAGCTTTCTGTGTTGTCAGAAATGTAGAGCTCTCTTGGCCACCTGGTATGCTGCAAGCTGGAGGACCTACCCTTGTAGTCAGCTTCTCAGCTTCTGGTGAGGAAGGTAATCCCAAAGTAGGCTGCCTCATGACAGGGTACTGTGTCTGATGCTGCATCTGTTGGTGTGCTGAGGGTTAGTGTGCTGCTCAGATGCTCTTTTGTGGTAGCCTCTAAAAACTGTGTCTCATCCTCCTCCCTCCTCCCCCACCCTCATTTTGCTTACAATTGTTTTGGAAAAAACAAAAACAGGCACTAGGAAAAACAAAAAGAAGAGTAAAGCTGATCTTCATTCAGGCCACGTTTATACCATCTGTTCTGCATCTATTTAAACTCTGTTGGGAGAAAGCAGAGGTGCCCCTGAATTTCAGCTATGCTCCAAATGAATCCCAATAAGCTTCCTGTTTTGGAGACTAAACCTTGCTAAGCAGAGGACCTCTGAGAAGAAAAATTTTTTTAAGTCCTGGGAGTCGGCAGATGCGGTTGGTGGCTGCTGGAAAGAGCAGAGGGAGCAGTGGCAGCCCTTGCAGCGAGACATCCTCCCTACTGCAGTCCCTGTGGTTCGAGACCAGCAGGCTGGTGCAACACAGGGCAGCAGGGGGAGGCAGGACCGGCTGTGCGCGCGCACACACACACACACACACACACACACACACACACACACACACATATTCTCTCGGAGTGCTGCTTGTCAGATTCCCAACGTGTATTTTGAGCTACTTGCAGTTGGTATCCGTTTAAATTACTTCAGCTACAGTATCCCTGATTGCTCCAAAGGCATTGCAAGTGAGCTGTAGCCTAAAGCAGACCTAAAAAGCCCATCCCACAGGGCCTGTCTTTGCACTATCCACATTAGCAAATGTTTCTGTATTACTAAGGGAGATAGGGAGCAGTGAGGATGGGTGGATGGCTGAGGTTTGTTTTCTTTTTTTGGTGAAGGCAAATAAACTTTGACAGGTGTTAAAACAAAAAGGCAAAGGAAAAATACTGAACAATCTTTATGTCAGCTGAAGTGTCCTCAGCACAGCTTTGAAGTGAGAGCTAGTTCTCTGTCTCAGTGCCAGCTTTGAAGATGTGTGTACATATTCATGCACTTAGTGTGTTAATTAAAACAAGAGCTGAATGAAGGCTTGTCTCTTATTTTAAGAATAGTTGCAGCAGAAGCTGGAAGGTTGAGTCTAGCCTCAGGCACGCAGGTATTACGTGGCTCTCCCAGAGCTCTATCACTGTCTCTGCTTCTTGTTTTACACTGTTTTACATGGTCCCTTGCCTTCCCTAGGCTCCCTCCTCAGTCCTCATTAATTATATTTTAGCTAAATAAGCAGGCTGGCAGCATTCGATGGCTGTGAACTGAAGTCCTTGATGTATTTCAAAAGCAAGAACACATATAACTTGGTTTTAGATGACTTCCCCCTTCTTTTCTTGTGAAGGGTTAACCAGCCTCTACAGATACAGAACCTGCTGGGCTGCAGGATCAAAACCTTGCCAAATATTGACTCTATAACTGTGAAATCAAAGTGCTGTTGATAAATCTGAATGTCTGGAGAAGCATTCTTTGCTTGCTATATCTGTCCTAGAAGGCATCTCAAATATTGCTCAGTTTTTAACTGGTCCCTTCTCCCTGCCACCATTTTAATACATGGTATTTTTAGGTCAACCTCTGCAGTCTTGCCCTTAATATAGATGATAGTGCCGATTTAATGAGAACAGTTCAGACGCATTTGCTATAATTAAAATTCTTAAAAATTGTTTTGAATAGACTAGTGTGTGCTTTTTTTAAAATACAAGAAGTAAAGTTGGCTGGGGCATTCACTCATCAGTTCCACTGAGAGCTTTAATACAGTTGCGCAGTAATTAAGAAAGACTGAGATCCTCAGCCAGGTTTCAGATGGGTGGAGGTGACATTCAAGTGGTCCATCAAAAAACTGCTATTACAAGCTTGTGAAAGAGAGGAAGAAAAATGAATAGTTCGCACTCCCCTTCTTGGCCTGGCCAACTTTATAAGTTTGGTACAATTTTGGCCTTGACTTGGGTGCAAATCTCTGTCCTTTGGGACCGTACATGTTGTGACATTTCCCTATGAATGCTCTGAGTGCACATGTGCTCATGCACACTCATGCCTATGCTCATGTGTGTAGGTTTAGAGATGCTCTCTTACCTCCTTAACTTACATACATCCTTACAAATATGAAATTAATGGGCTACTGGTATTAACAAATGTAAATCCAGTGACTTCAGAGGACCTCTAAGGAATTACAACACCCAGAATGAAGACACAGATATAGATAATTTTTTATGTTCAAGCGTGTGTATTATTCCGAGCAAAAGTGCAGCTCTTTTTCCACATAAATCTTCCATTTTTTAAGCCTGATTTCCTATGGAAATGAGATGTGCACACACAGGCTCTGCATCTGTGTGTCCCTTTCCACTGACCTTTCAAACCAAATTTAACAGAGCTATAGCCATCTAAAAGAGAATTAATTTCCTGTTTTGAAGATGTATAGGTAGAAGAGTAGAGGGAAGAGTGAGACAGAGAGAGACAGATCCTGTCAGTGCCGAACATAGGAAAAAGCTGCAGTGTGTATTTGAATCTTATCATAAATTAGAAAGACCACATGGGATATACCCCCCAGTAAAAGACTCAAGCAGAAGAAAAACTAAACTTGGAACTTGCAGTGAACGGTGAGATAGCATGCACAGGAAATTAGATTTTATTTTTGCTTCTTTTCACGTAATTACTTTTCTTTTGAAATGCAGCCTCTTCCAGAATTTTATACGTATATTTCAGTCTTGAGTGATGAATTATGGTGGCACTGGTTGCCAGTATACAGCCTAAGGCAAGTGGAGTTTTGCAGTCACCAGAGGCTGAATCTCTTCATTAGTAGAGCCACGACACAACTTTGATGACATCACTTTGCATTTAGTGACTTTAAACAACTAAGCAATTTCACTGAGATGGGAACAGATACCAACTGGCAGAACTGTAGAGGTGCATCATCAAAGGGAAATGCCTGGTAATGGTGTGTCTGATTGGGTTTTAATATCAAAAGCAAGGCAAAACCATACAGTGCTCTGTCATTTACAATAGCTTAGTAAATATGGTTAGTCTGGCTGGGATGGACTAAGAGTGTAAATTAGATTTGTTAGGTGAGGTAACATGTTTTATTAGTTGAAGTAATACACAGGAAAAAACATTAATTTTTGTGCTCACAAGCTCCTCTTCTTCAAGGCTGCAATAAGAGTAGCTGACATCAAAACTACATAAAGGCAGATGACAATTGTCCTGAATTTGCCTTAGTTATGCCACTTACTTGGAAAGAGTAAGTGGGATGCAATCTATGAAGGAGAGAGGAAATTTTATTGAGAGCCAGGAATGTTTTTAGCCAAACAGAACAGGTAGAGAGTGAAAGAGGCAATTTCACCAGTGAAAAATTAAAGTGGTTAAGGGAGAAAAGGCCTGAGGGAGACTTATAATTTGGCATGAAATACTGATATTCAGTAGAACCCAGTCTAACAGATGAGGAAATGTCAGGATCCAGTACAGTTGTTAATTCCCAAGCCAGATGGAAATATTTTCAAATAGTGATTTTTTTTCTTTTCCCGTGCCATCAACAGGCAGGCTTAATGGACATTTCCAGTATCTTTAAGTAATACCAAATAGGGCTTCTGAGTAAAGCTTAATAAAAGGGAATTTGATATTTTCAGTTGTGTAAGTCTCATATAAGGAAGATTTGTTTGAAGATTTTGCTGCAGCGAGTAAAAGTCTTTTTTGTGTTAGCAAGCTAACTAGAATAGCTTAAAGAGTGCTAAGCAGTGAAAACACATCTGGGAAGCAGAAATGTGTGTCAGTTACTGCTTCAAACAGATGTAGAATGAGAAGGGAGAAAGAAAGAGAAAGACTGAACTAGGCTTACCTGGGGGTCGGATGACCATTAGCAGATCCAGACTCCCCTGAACCCTACACTCATGTCTGCCCTAGACTTGACTGCTGCAATCAAGGGCTGCATCTCCAGTGTGAGTGTCACACATGGCGGCATGCAATGCATATGAGAGTCTGGCATCTGTAACCTGCTCAGCTATTTGTGTAACACGCAGGTTTGCTCTGCTGAGCATGTCTTTTGGTGGGACTCTATCTGTACTCTGAGTATGAAAGGAAAGCAAAATGGGGCCATCTGTAGCAATTCTGTTGCTAGGCTTTCTCTCCATTGCCAATGTGGGAAGTCGGGAGAAGGCTCCCCACAAGAAATGGAGTGATGCAACAGCTGCACACAAAGGTATGAAAGATGTTGTTTCATTAAAACCACCCCTTTCCCACCAGCTGAAGGCATTATAAAAGATTGCTGGTAGCTGAAGTCTTACGCAGGAAGACAAGTTGAATTATCACCATGTTCTTCGTGGCCTCCTAGGCAATGAATCTGTGAAGCAGTGAAGTGGTTTGTTGCTTTCACCATGGAGGAATTCATCACAGTAGCCAAATTAATGACTGCTTTTCAAAATTTTCTCCAGCTATCTGAAGGACTGATTTGCTGCCTGCTGTTTGTTATCTGTGGCATTTTTAAGTTTCACCCAGGTGAGTATATTGCTTTGTGTTTTTAATGCCTGAATACAGCCTTTCCAACCTTGATGTTCGTTGCTTTGCTTTCCTCTTTTGCTGGGCTTGATGATGATATCACAACAATTTATCCAGCTAAGAGCTGATTACTCATTTCACTTGTGGCTACATTAGAGCGAGTTTCCTCCTCCCCTTCCAATGGGCATGCTTGCAAGTTGACCTTGGGGTAGCAGCAGTAAAGGCAGTAGTGTTTTGTTGGTATTTTAGGAGCTGTCTGTGTTCAAAGATGTAGCGTAGAGCTCTTGGCAGCACTAGGGAAGGGGAATGAAGCAAACAGGTTGGAGGAGTGGATGCAAATGAGCTTGTGAAATCCTAACTGGAAGGCACAGCACTGACTAGCTGATTTGCACATACCCTGAGCTGGGCTTAGCCAATGTAGATTATTGCCAGCACTAGTCTGACCTGGGGCTATCACTTGCATTTGTTTTCTCTATATACTTCTATCACCTGCCATGGGCTGAGAGCTATGGAGCTACAGTCAGAAGGCTGCCAGGGCAGGGGCTACCTGCAAAATGCAGTGGGTCAAATTAATCCTTCAGGAAACCTTACTGAGTAGAAGGGTGTTGGTTGTGTTCTCTGACACAGCTGAAAAATGTATTAGCGGAATAAGTACAGTGGCATGGCCGACAATGAATATTCAGTAGTTTTCACTCTGACACCATCTTTTACCCAAATATCAAGTCTCCTAACTCATACAAATTAATTTGAGTCTTTTATCAGCTTTATATACAGCTTTTGCTGCGTAGACATCAGAATACACAGTGTTGCCTTCAAGTCTTCTGTGTCCAGGACAAACCAGATTCCCAAGACTTCAACAAATGAGATGTCTCCTTCACTCAGTGACCCCCAGATCTCCATCCTGGTTGTATTTGGGAAGAAAGAAAAAAATCCCCAACCCAAACAACCCAATCAAAAAAGCAGGGGTTGTAATTTAGGACATATTCAGGAGAATCAAAACACACAAATAAGTAAAAAACCCAATGTTTTCATCTATTTCTGCCCTGGTTAGAAAGCCATGACAATTGTCTGTGACATACAAGGAGCTCCCAAGCTGCTGTTCAGCTCAACAGCCTAATTAATGTATCCCTAGCCTAATTAGTTGGTCAGAGGTGCAGACGGGCACTTTAATTGCACCAACGTATCATCACTTTTGACCAGTCCCCGTCATGTAGACACAAGAAGAACAATGCAACTTGTGCAGCTTTTTGTGATGGCTCTACAAGGAAGGTGGATAAAACATGAAGGCCCCATTCTGCCACCCCTGTTCTCACAGAGTGAGATACCATGTCAGGAGAGGGGTTTGAAGCACTGGGGCTAATGGTGAGTGAAATACTCTCAGCATGAATAAGTATTACTGAACAGCAGATTAGCACACTGAGCCAAGCACTCATTTAAAATTAAGCATTTTCCTCTACTTACACATGAGATTCTTTTCTCCAATTATATTTGTTTTGTTTGCTTTTTCTTTTTTTTTTCACTGTATGTATTCAAATATTGATGAGAGAAGTCTACACAGAGACCAAGGAATGGATAAGGTCTGAGTAGCACAGTAAAACAAAAGCACCTGGGTGGAGTTCAGCTGTTAAATCTACGTACTTTAACTATTATAGTCTTCAGCTGGGTTTGAAGTACTAATGTGCGTAAGCAAGAAAACAAATCTACAATGGCTTAGTTAGGAGTTCCTTCTCCAGGAAGAGCTAGAATAAGCAAAACATAGCCTGAAATAAGGCCAGATTCCCTTGGGACTTATTGAAAGGGACCTTGTTGAAATCAAAACAGTTGTGTTCTGTTAGATTAATGCAGATCCCATTTGGCATGGGCCTGCTAAAGGCAGTCTACAGACATACACCCAGTCCCAAAGCTGCATTGCAGAGGTGCATAGTGGAGTGGTGGCACCCTAGCAGGACCAAATTCACTAGTTTTACTGGGGAAGCAGCTGCTGAGATGGCACCTCTATATTAGTCTCCTTCCACACCATGCAAAGGGGGCTCTGGTTTATCTTTCTTCCCAGAACTGGGATGTTCTGTGTCTGCTGGCAGTGTGGTTGGACAAAAGGAGCAGGGCTGGAGTGTTGGGGTGCTACAGCTGAAGCAAAGGGAGGTGCAGATAATTACCAGTGCAGTAGCCCTTATGTCAGGGTCCTGTCCTCATCCTCTACCCCCACAGCAGCTGGATTGGTTTACTGGGAGACCAGAAGAAGCAAAGTAGGAAATCAGGCTGTAGGTGTTTTCCTCTGGTTGACAGTCTGTTGCCCTAAACAAATTATTTTTTGCCTATGTTAAGAGCCAGTTTTGAGATGAGGGTGAAGATTTCAGCTTCTTTCACTGGTCTGTTTGGAGGTGGGGAGGCGACTTCATTAGTGTATGTGGGCATCTGAACACAGCAGGGAAGGTCATAGTAGCACTGCTTTTTGCCCTTGCTGATAAGTATGTGACATTTTTCAGTGCTCATAGGTATAAAATTAAATGGAGCAGCTTGCTGCTGGCACTGGGCATCCTCTGAGATGCCTGATGACCATGCCCTGCTCCCATGCTTCGTGCAATGGTAATCAATAATGCTAAGGGCAGGAAAAAATTTCCCACTGGTGTCCGATGGGTGTTGGTGTTCCATCTTTTTATGGGTAGAGAGGTTCAGCTGCTGGGGTCACCTGCAACATCTGGCAAACAGGATCTGACACTGGAGAGCTGTCAGGTGGAGATGATACATATCTCCCTCTTGTTTTCCACGAGTGCCCCATAATTTTGCTTTTGGAGGAGTGCATGCCTGTAACATCGGGATATTTGAATTAAACTGAGAATCAGGATAGATGGTCTAATGATCCCTGCTACCTTCTGTAGGGTTCTATAATGCTGTATTTTTTGAGATGTAGCATAGGCTACTACTGCAAGCCTAAAAGAAAAAACACCACTACCAATTCTCCATATTGCACTTCCTGAAGACATTGTGCAGCAACTATCTTAAAATACCTTTTTAAAAATATGTTCAAAATATTTTTTCAAAATATGTTGTTTTTAAATGGAGGCTCTGACCTTAACCACTCGAGAATACAAGTCTGAATTAAAAATGAATTGCTTAAAACTTGTTTAAAATATTACCATGCATTAATCAATGCAGAACAACATTTCAGAATATGGTTTATATGAAAACTTCTGCAAAAATGGAATTGTATATTAATATATAACATCAAATCTGTATATTAATGTAATTAAAGCAACCCTTTCATCCTTTTAGATATTATTTTGTGGTTGATAAGTTCAAAGGCAAAAGAAAGTAAAAATTTCAGACAAACAGGGTTTTATCCTTTACTTTGGTAATGTAGCTATTAGTATTTAGTGAATTGTTCCAACTGTGGGGCTTGGAGACAGGAATTTTGCTGGGAAAAGGACACTGGAGCAAATGTCCCTTGCAATTACGCACACATATGGTTATATATGCTTGTAACCTAAACTGAATTGCTGGTGTTTCTTACAGTATAGCAAGTTGTGTATCATATCTCTCTCTATTCTCTCTGTCCATCTTTCACTTTATTCCCTTCACCTGTAGTGCGACAGTTCATATTTCTATGCTTATGGTTGCTACCTCATGCAGGAGAAGACAATACATAATTTCTGGGGTAATCCTACGTGGAGGACCAGGCATAAGCACGTAAGCATATTTTTTTCTCAAACATGCTGACTGTTGCGATGGGAAAGTTGTTAATGGATGAGAAGGTTCCATGAAGGTGGGGCAGCACTGCTCCAAGCCGATTTCTTTTTCCACCCTGAGCTTGTGCTCCGTGCACCTGCATCAACTCCCCTCCTCCAACTCATGTCTTAGAGGGCTCAAAAAGGCCATCTGGATGTGCGTGAACAATAGAACGTGAATGGCACAAAAAATCTATTTTACATAAGAGGCGTGCACCAGGTAAACTATGAAAGGAAGTGGATTGGTCCCTGTGCTACAGGGCTTATTTGGGCTGTGCTTGCAGCCTGTGTGGTTTTGCCCTGGCCAGCTGATGCTGCACAGCTTGTTTTTAGCCATAGGCACCCAAGCTGTGCTCCTTTTGTAGTTTGCATAGAGTAGTCCTTCATAGGGCCCATCCAGAAAGCTCAAGGATCAGATAGCATCTCTCTTATTCCTTACTTGTAAATCATCCAGGAGAAATAGTGTTTACCTCTGGATTTAAGAACTGATCATGTTATGGTGTCTGCAGATCAGATGGATTGCAAAAGTAAACTGTGTGTAGAAAAACAAAGATGCCCCTCTGGTCTTTCAATGCAGCAGAGAAACTTCCACCTAGAAACCATCAGGGATGTGTATTTTACGCTCCTTGAAACAAAGGACATATACTCTCCTGTTGGCTTTTCTGTGAGCTGACTTTCTGTGTATTGATTTTACAACCTCTCAACTGCTGTCTGTCAAATCTTATGCACTGACAGAATTATGAGGATCAATTGTATGGTCAGAGTTTGGAAAATGTTTATATCTTTGGTTCTTTCAGAGTCAAATGAGTTCACAAAATCCTTGGGGCTGAATGATGATATAATTTCTCACCTCTGTACTTCACAGGTCAAATTATTGCAGCTGCTGAGAGAATTGGAAGAATTCAGGTCACAGAATTAGCCTTTGGTATCCATTTCTGCTCTTAGTGAAATTGGCAGGAAAGTCTTCCAATATCAGAGTAGTTTACCTGTGTGTGCACATTTGCTCATGCACTCGTCTGCTGAAGTCTGGCTGTATGCCACTATGTTGAATTCTGCACCTAAAAATAGATTTTTTTGCAGAAACAAGAGGTTTGCTTTGTTCGTGTTTGTTCCTTTTTCCCTGACTGATTGTTTCTGTCTGTCAGCAGCAGAAAAGACTCATTGTTTTGGTGCTCTGATTGGGATGCATTAAAGGGATCCTGTTTTCGGAAACTGCTGAGACTTCAAGCCCTTGAGATGTCTGCCCGTTAGAGTGTTTTACCTTGGCTAGCTCAAAATGGTGGCAGTTGCACCTTCTCTGCACAGTAGTATTTGCTTTAGATGCAGTGTTCTGCAACTGAATAATTTAAGCCTACCTGGTTTGTGATTGTTCGGGAAAAGAGACAGTAGATTGCTCTTCAGATACTCATCTTGGCATTTTGCAAAAAATACTGCCACTTCTTTGCCAAGTGATCTCTCACTTTTGTTCATTCTCATCCTGCTGACCATTCATCCTCCATTCACCACGCTTGCAAACAACCTCATTTTTCATACCTACTTCTCCATTTGTTGACACTTCGGGCTCCTGCCCATTGCTCTCCCTCATTCGCATTCCTTATTCAAAACCCACAACATGATTCATTGAGCAGCAAAGTGCTTTTGCTTTGCACTGTTTGTCTGAGACTGACCTGGAGGATGACATTATAAATGAGCTCTTACATCTGAATTGCTTTGTCCTGATTAGTAAAGTCAGTAGAAAATGGCAAGGATCTTTTGGTCTTGAGTGGGATCAGCTGCTTCTCCAAAGTTTCTTTTTTCATGGATCTTACGTCTTTGCTTCCTTTTCTTGCATGGGGTATACCAGTTTCAGTTTTTAAGTTCATGAGGAAGATTTTTGAAAAGGACAGTTTGATACAGATGACTTTTACAAAAACCCCCAAATCAGCAGAATAGAGGTGGCATTCGGTATGAAAAGAGGGGGATGAGCTGGACGCTGGAAATGTAAACCATGAGAACGCTGCCACTTTAATTTTGCTGATTCAAGAGGTTCCAGACTGTGCATTATGCAGATAATTAAAATTATCAGGAAAATTCACTCCTCAATAGTAGAATTCAACTTAGAAACTTCACAATATTTTCTAAATTCTTTGTTGGTCATTCAGACCAACATTCCAAATCCTGATATGCGACAAATTTTGATGCACATCACCAAAAGGGAAGAACCAAAGATCAGTCTGATTTTTGCCATCCACAGATTAATGTAAAAATATTGCCCAATGATCTGTCTGTTTTCCCAGATCTATTGAGCTTTCTTCTTATTTCAGTTGTATTGTGTATCCATGTCATCAAGGCCTCAGTCATGGCCATTGGCTACTGCTGATGGCAATATCAATATTTATGGAGCTGAGAAATACTACTGTGAAGGCTAAGACTTTATTTTGAGACATAAGTCTCAATAAATATTATAGAGATTTTTAAGTGCTTTATTATATACAGTAATTGTTATTGTCATGCAAAACATCTCAGCTCGTGACATAACAACAGCGCTTTTTTCAGAGTAATATTCAGGAAAATGAGTTTAAATTTGAGATGTAGAAGAAAACTGTCCTCAGAAATCAACAGAAGACCTTGCCAACTTTGCTAGCACCCATTACAGTTCATGGATATGAATATAAGTCTGGAGTAATACAATTGGTTGATGAAGAACAAAGTTTTTTCTGTTATAGAAAAAAGTGAAAGATGGGATTGGAAGCAGCAATTAAACATAAACATAGGTGAAATAGGTATTAAACTTGTAGTGTCTTAACACTTTTGGAAATTAGGGCTTTTTTGGTTTTAGGAAGTTACGGTTAAAGGTATAAACAAGCTTTAGTGGAGTGGAGTAATGGTCTCAAGAAAATTAGAACCTTTCTTAAAGTAGGTAAGGAAGGAGAGAGAAGGGCAATATAAAGGAAACAGGACTTGTTTTTACTTCAGGAGTGGTGAAATATAGGCAATACTTGCGACTGATTTACTGATTAATTAGTAGTTTTTAATCAATGTGTTAATATTAACTATTAACTATAATTAACTATTATTAACTATTAGTTGGTAGTATGTGACCCATGTGTCACCACAGTGAGATTGTTACAGAGTCTTCCAGTGTCTGCTGTTTCAAAAGGATTTTTGGAAAACTAAAAAGGAAACATAAATGAAGTGTGAGTGAATGTTTTTTGAGAGCTTGGGGATCTGGTGTTGAAACAAGACTTAAGTATCTCAGTTTATTTTATCAACAATGAGAATCAAGAGGTGACAGTTTTACAGTGGAGAAGTTCTTTCAAGGAGAGAGAGTAATGAGGTCTAGACAAGCGAGTGACATGATCTTATAGCTGGAAGCTAAAATTACACTGGTGGAGACAGCAAATAAAGCACAGATTCTGAGGTAGGAGCTCTGGTAACAACATAACAAAACCCCTAGAGATTTCTTCCCCATCCTCCTCGTGTTCATGTCACCTCTTTGGAAAGTGTACTTCAAGTACAAGATATTGGTTCCAGTACAAGACTAGGTAGGTAAGCATTAATCACTTTGAGAATACAGAGAGCTGTACTGGGTCAATTAATTACTGCTTTTCGTGGCCTACAGCTCTGTGAATCTATTTTGCTCACTCTTTTCAATCACAGAGTATTCAGAGATCAGAATCATTTGGTATTATTTGTTCAGATGTAGTATCTTCCCTCTGTGTCATGAACATAGGATATAAAAGTGATAGATACTGTCCTTGTTCCTTTAGCATTCAGGTCCATCTCCCATCAGGTCAGAGTTTAGGACTGAGATTGCGGATGCTGCTTTGTCTTGCAGTCTATAGTTTCCATCACGGTCTTATCATTTAAATGTAGGATTTCAGTTTCAGATGCAGATGTTATCACAGGATTTGGATATAATGCCATCATTGTTGCCATGTGGACATAGGCAGCATGTGAAACAGTACTTAACTGAGTATGGTCATTTTCATGGTTCGTACATTTGCTGTCAGCTAAATTCTAAACTCCTAGACCTTGGGCACTAACCTTGAGGCACTATTGTCCCGTGGTTAATGAATATAATATGATAATTTCTGGAACAAAATGACTAATCAGTTCTGTACAATAGAAACTCATTTTGATATTACTGTTTTTCTTAAAGGGAAAAAAATAATCTCTTTTCAGAATGATATTCCCTCATTTCTCTTTTCTGTCTACTTGTTTATGACGAATGATACAATAGACTGGGAAAAAGCATTTGAAATTCTAGATATAAGTAGATGAGATGCAAACAGTGGCTAAAAGTGTAAGGAGAACATAAAATAGGTACTACACTCACCAGTTCTTTGGGTTTGGAATTTTGAATGGAATCTGTGAAGCTTTCCTCTTAGATGGGTGTAGGATGGAGCTGCTCTTTGCCTGGTACACAGGAAGCTAATTGCGGTGTCCTGATCTCAGGCTTGGCAATCTATCAGGTGTTGTGCCCCAAAGTGAAATCCGGTAAATTCATCCTCGCAGAGGAAGATGTGGAGGAATTAGTGTACCGTGGTTTTCTGATCAGAAGTGCTGGCCAGAGGGACGTTGAGCAAACAGGCATTTTGCCAGTGGGAGGTTAAGTGTGAAGAGGATACAAGCGTAAGGAGAAAGATGTGAGGAATGAAGTCAGAACGAAAGACAGCTAATTTGAGGGGTCAGACCACTTCATATAACTGTTTTTCTTGCCTACTGGGCTGAACCAAGTGCTGGCCACACACCAAGGCGAAAGAGCTGCCAAGTCAGTTCAAGTGGTGCCTGTATAAAGAAGGCAGGTAGCCTTGGCTATGCAGCCATTGCTCTTGCAGTAATCCTGCACACCAGGAGGTGCAGGCAGATGTGAGCTGCCTGGGTCGAAACCTTGAGCTGGAAGTGTAGGGAGGAGTGGTCAGAGACCTCTGAGCTGTGTGGATAGGTGCAGAGAAGTGTTGCCGACACGGTGGCACTGAACAGATGAAGCCCACTGTGAGGAGGCGCAAGTACTCCCGGTTCAAAATAGTCATGGGCTATTTTATCTGCTTGGTTCTACAGCCTGATAGAAGCTCTTTTAAAACAATTCATATATGTGGGATATATGCATTTTATCCACTTCTGTGTGCCCTTTTCCCAGAGAGTAGGTGTCTGTGACTATATGGCACTGAACTGCTTGAACTGTGCCACTTCATCTCCCTTCTTTAAACTGGGAAGCTACACCAACTGGTGTAATAGGGCTTATGCATTTCACTTGACAGATTCCTGAGGCACTGGGGAGGAGGAGGGAATCTGTGTGTGTGTGTCTTGATATGGAGCCAATTTAAGCCCCAAGGAAAGATTTCCATTGATTATAACACAGTTTAAATCTGGTCTGTAATACCTACTAAACAGCAAATCATCTTGTGATCCTTTTAAGTCATCACTTTTATATAAAATCAGGGGAATTATTTTTGTTTATTATCTTTTCCATTTAAACCTTTTGGGGATAGAAATGCATTCAGTGTCAGTGATAAAGAAAATACTGCAATCAATGGCTTTGGAAAACCACTAGAAAGAAAGGGTTTGTGTATGAGATTGTCTCAGTTTATATCCTGCTAAGTAGCTATTGTGAAATAGGAGTGATTTACTGAAAAATTGTAGAGAAAGCCAGAATACAGTAGACTTGGTACTTTATAGCTAAACCATGGAGAAAAAGTTTTAAAAATAATGCAATGATGTCATAACCTTTTCATAGCTTGTAAGGTTTTCCCTACTAGAACTCAATTTCAATATGAATTACCTGGGTGTGATGGTTTCAGTCTAGGCCTTCCTGGAGACCAGCTTGTAGCCAGGAAGGAACTAGGAAAGTGACCAAGGAAGTATTCCATGGTATTCCTTTACGTAACCTGGGGTATAAATAAGGCGTAGATAAGAGAGCTTGCTCTCTTCCTTTCCGGCGAGGTTGGAGAACGGTGGTCCCTGTCTTGGTCTGGCTTATCTGGAGCTGAGGCCTACAGTGACTGCTGTTATTGGCCACGTGTGAGGGGAGAGTGCTGGGCCACGTCCAGACATCCTGCTTTCTCTCAAGGGAAGTGGTGAGCTCTTGCCAGTTCTTCAGTTTGCTGGTTACCGGGTTTTTAGATTGTGTAGATCTGTTTTGTTTTTGTCCCTTTTCATGCTATTTTATCCTTTTTCTCTTCTCCCTTCCCCTTTTCCCTTCGGGAAGCTATTTAGGGTTTCTAGGGTTATAGATATATATAAAATATTCTCATTATATATATATCTGTTTTATACGTAAAATATATATTTTTGCTAGAACTTTGGCTGCTTGGTTTTTTTTCTTCCCTCTCTGGGAAGCAGTCCCTGTTGTCAAGTTTCGGAGACTTGGCAGGAAGCCAGCTCCAAACTTGCACACTGGGGTAGGCCACTCTGGGGACCAAAGGGGGGAAATCCTTTAGTGTTTTCAAAATTGGTGATGGAAGGAAAGTAGCTGCACTTTAGCTAAGACTGAAGGTTGTCTTTTTCTTCAAGTCCAGATTTTACCTTCTTCACTAAGACCATGACATACTTGAGGCTGGTACTCTGCAATCTCCTTCCTCATTGTCATCTTACCTGTCTAAAATTGCCTTTAACTTCTAAATGAAGAAACACAGGAACAAATAACATAGAGTTTCTCATTTTTCTCAATATGTTCTATTTTCAGTGTATGCTATTATCTGAAACACTATTAATCATAGAAATGTTTGTTGTGTTCCGGTTATTCCTCAGTACAGTTAAAAAAGTAAGCTATCCTGTGTATTTTGGAACAGTATAATCATCCTACAATATGAAGACCTTGGCCTTGTCTCCTCAGTTTTGCAGGACAGTTTGGGTGTAAATGACTGCCTGATGAATTTCTTTTTCAACCAGTATTGTTTAAAACCCACAGACATCAGAAATAATGATATTACTGCAGCTAAACTCCCTGTATGGGCCTCATGCCGCAGTAGCTAAGCACCTCATATTTTTTTTCACCCAAGAGATCTGTTTTGTCCTCTGCTTCCAGATTTGGAAGGTCTCTGCTCTTGCTCACAGAGGCTGGTATACTGCAGGGAAGTCAGCCCAGAAAGTCCTGGGTAAGCAGACTGCCCTTTATCTCCCTGTCGGCTAAATGTGCATTTGTATCTTGATTACTTGCTACTCAGCTTCCTTCATTGTAGAGTTTAAAGCATGCTTTGAATGTGTATCTATCTTTGAGGGCATCAGAAATATATTCTATGGAATGATCCTTCTTACTGAATTTTTTTCTGTATTGAACATGTAGAAGGAGCCTTCCAATTCAGTAGCAGCCTGTATCTATACCAGCTCAGATAGTTGATGCAACTAGTGGAGCAAGAAGCACTTTTTGTGATGTGAAACCCCTCTCTGGCATTAAAAAGACCTAGCTTTTTCTAGAAAGTTAGAACTTGTGGCAAATTTTTTTATTGGTTCCTTAAAGACAGTTTCACAATTGTACACATCCAAACATAGCCTATAAACTGTCTTTGTGCAAGGTTATATGATTGGGAAGGAGTCAGGTGAATCAGCACCTTTGGTTTGCTTTGAGTGTCTGCTTCCTAACTTCTCTGAGAATGAAAGCAAAAGCATGTGTGCTCACATGCTTTGTCTAGATTTGGTAGATACATCTTTTGGCCACTCAATAGATTGTCAACAGGAGACATCACAGCTACTTCTGAAGGGATTGAGCTCATGCTGGTCTGGGGAGCTGACGGGTGACCCCACCGTGCAAACCATCTCCCCTCACGCAAATCCATTCTCCTCAGCAGAAGGAGAATGTGTTGAATGATTGCATTTCAAGGGTCGATGAAAGAAACAACCCCATGCTGTTAGTCATGTGTGAACACTCCTTATGAATTACCTTTCAAAAAAGAAGTTTTGAAAAGGGTACTTAGGCACAGTGGATCTTACAGTTAAAATGGAGGGGTTTTTTAAAATACACTGTGAAAACAGTCTCCTTCTGAGACTCCAGTCAGTGAGCAGATGCATCTCCAAAATGGCTTTGCTTACTCCTTGCTCAGAAATCCTATGATGTTCATCCTTCAGAAGGGTGCTGGCTCAGTGAATACCAGGCTTTTACTGTCTGAGGAGAGGGCAATATTTACCCCTTACTATCCAATCTTGAAGGCTTCAAGACAAAGCTTTTCTTTGACAAAGGCAAAATATTTTATTTTGCCTGACTAAGGGACCAGGACCTTAATATATGCAATCTTCTAAGCTGGTTCAGTTTTTAATGCTCACAGAACTGAAGTGCCTTATGAATTACAGATTGACATCTCCTTTATCAAATGAAATTACTTTGTTGGACTCATTCATGGAATGTTTCCAAGCACAAAACTCACTCTGCTTTATATTTCCATTAAGAACTGATTCATAGTATTCTGGTTTATACTCATTGGTAGCCATTTAACTGTTTTATGATAAAAACTTTGCATGATGCTGTGTGTGGTTCAGTAGAAACATACTCTTGTATGCTATAGTGACAGCTTTAAGATAAATAATGACATTTTTGAAATCATTTGAATTTTGTTTATAGCTTCATCTACCAGTTTAGTAGTAATGCACAGTGCTTTAAGATACATGAAATCATCTTTAGGTTCCTGGAGTGATGAATTTAGAGACTACCTTGAAAACTCATTTGACAGATTTACTAGTAGCAAGAAAGTAAAGCAGATATAAGCTATCATAAGTAAATCCACACTTTTATTAAGAAGGTTCATATTTCAAACACTTTTGAGAAATTACTTTGCAGATAGTCAGTTCGAAATTCAACTGATGTAAATGAATACCTTCCTATTGATGCACGAGAATATGCATGATTTTATACCAAGTCTATTTCCACATATCAGCTGCATGGTCTTTCTTCAGAATATGCATATGTAATTCCATTAATGTTTGATAATAAATGTGTAATCCTTGTAACCTCACATCAGAAATGACATCCCCAAGTTTTGGTTAAAAGTACTGCTGATGAGAAGCAGTGGGAATTTAATGTGTTAACCTCATTCCAGTTCATCTGAGGCACTGAACTCTGAATCCTTTCCAATTACAAAATAAATATATGAGCTTGCAACACTCCTAAAATTTCATTCTTAGATGCACACAGATCTCACCTGACACTGATCTGGCTTTGCACTGGGATGTCCGTTATATTTCATTGCATTTTAATTTCCAGGATTTTATCTATAACATAGCTAATCTCAACACCAACTTGAAGAATTAATTTCCTTGCTTTTTTGGTGTTTTGGACAGTGATAGAAGTGAACCCATTTTGGCACTGATGGTGAAAATTTGTCATTGTGGTTCTTCTTTAAGGTCACTTTTTGTAAGTCCTATGGCTTGCCAGGAAAGGCTTCTTTGGTTGTGAAACAGTGGATAGCATGAGATATTTACTGCACAAGTACCAGTGGGGAAGACCCCTGCTCATTTTAAGCCATTCTCCAGTCTCCTCTCAGCACCTCATGTATTTTTTTCCAGACTGGAACTTCAGGTCTAATGTTTTCCACATTTGGGTTCAGATCATTTACTATTTTGAGAAAAGTTCACTTCAGCTTGTTTGAATTCCAGGAACTCATACCTAAACTGAGAAAAGAATTCTGCTTTCAATACCTTTCCATACTTGCACCTCAGATTTTTGTTGTTTTTATTTCAGACAGAGATATAATTCAAGGTTATGGGAGTAATTTGTTTTTCTTCATGGCTGAAGTGTTTTATGACAATAAGAGCCAGCAACAGAAGACACTCAGAGACTCAACACAGTCTCCTGCCATTCCAGCACCTGCAGCCAATAGTTTCAATCAGA
Organism: Neopelma chrysocephalum; assembly: GCF_003984885.1. Taxonomy (NCBI): domain Eukaryota; kingdom Metazoa; phylum Chordata; class Aves; order Passeriformes; family Pipridae; genus Neopelma; species Neopelma chrysocephalum. Next base: position 28,549,943 of record NW_020897690.1, on the reverse strand, counting down.
AAATGGTCAATTTCCATGGTATTCCATTATCAGGTAAGTCCTGAAGTAAATTGGTTCTGCAGGTAGGCATTGAAAATGGAAGATTGTCTTAATCCAGCAGTTACAGTTCAATTACAGTGCGAATTGCTGAGATACTTCCATATGCTTATGAAAAATCTCTCAAACAACAAAACAAAGCATAGGATTATTCACAAATGCCACATGGCTATATTTTGCCTTATGGATGCTGGACTACACTGTAATGGGAAGTATTTTTAAAGCAAATAAAAATGTTCCTTCTGCAAACATAGGTGCTTAAATATTAATCAGAGCTCTACCCCAATCCTGCTGCAATATTTAATGATTTTCTGGCTGTCACTCACTATAATTCTGATGGTGGTAATGAAATGCTGGTGTCAGGCCCGGTTGTCAGTGGCCTAGGAGACTGCAGCAGGTGTCATTTCTGTTTGAAAAATACCTATTTATTCCCCTCCGTGTGGCAAGTCCTATGTAAATGCAAAGAGCAAAGTACAAAGAGCCAATGTGACCCATCCTTTGCAGTCATGGTGTGTAACTCCTCTCTCCCTCTGCTCAAAGCAGCCACTAGAAATAGTGATGTGTGGTCTGAAGCTGCCTTCCAAGCCCATTGCCACAGAAAGGGTCCAGCCTGAGAATATCTAGTACCTGAACTCTGGGATTTTCCCTTTAAGGTAAAAAGATGGGCCACAGCCAATTTGTATGGGGTCTGGATAGGAAGTATATATTTTTTGAAATTAGGTGACATTTCAATGTAACTGCTTTTGCAGCCCATCCAGATGTACTGCAAAGTGTGTGAATTCATTTTATCCCTGAAACTTTATCTAGAGATCACTTTATAGACTTGCCAGAGATGAAAAACAAGCATAAAAATGATATTTATCTCTAATTCTGTTTGTATTATTAGACCTTGAACACAGAGAGAGAGGAAGCAAGAACACCATTTAGGTGCACCGCCCTAGCCAAAGGAATACATGTGCGTATAAACAATAAAAATTCCTCAAGTGACAAGCCTTTAACCTTTCACTGGGTGGGTACCTGCTTCCTGTGTTTCTGTTTTGTTTTTTTTTTCCTGCTGAAAAGTCTTCCTTTTACAATGTCATACTCCCTTTAGTATTTTTAGTACATTTTAGACTGTTAATATAGCAAAAACATAATGCACATGTAATTCAATTTTGTATGGATCAAAAATTAAATTAAAAGCCACCTATAAAAAATAGATGGCTCCTTCTTTTTTCCAGGTTTTAATCTTCTGGATAATTTTTCCGGAAAAAACACTTCACTTTTTAAACTAAGATTTACAGTATACTAAGGTACAAAAATGTTCAAAGATTTTTTTATACTGTCTGCAGTATTACTTCTGTCTCAGAGGGGCCCAAATACTTTATGCAAGTAAGACACGAGCGATTCTTTTCCTCAGCTACTTCCCTTTTGAAAACCTATTTCATTTATTATTATGGACTGGAAGGTATATTTTAAAAGTAATGATGAAATACTGACTGGAAAATAGGGTGTGCCAGCTGTGGAGGCTTGTCCCTCAGAAGAAGGATCTAGTTTGGTGGCTTAAGCATGGCTGATATGAAGCATCTGTTTGCCAGTTCTTTCAGTGCTGGAGTAGCATTCAGAAACCATGAGTGAAATGGGACCACCAGCTACGATGACACGAATCAGAGAATTTTACCTTCTCTTCCAATGACCCTTGCTGGAGGCTGGATAAGCACTTTGCAATTTCTCTGGGGCTTCCGTCCAGGAGAAATGCAGGCACAGGGAAGCTTCTCTGTGCCCAGTTCTCTCTCAGATACGAAGAAAAGGTGCCGCTGGAGTAAGGTCCCACATGCCCCAGCTGAGACATGGCCTCTGTATAATGTGCAATGCAGATGGAGCCTATTACCTCTGTATTACTGGCAGGTGAGGACAGTGTCACAGAGTCACCGAGGCATTGAGATTGGAAGGCACCTCTGGAGGTCATCTTGACCAACCTTCCCTGCTCAAGCAGGGCCACCTACAGCCAGTTACTCAGGACCATGTCTAGATGGCTTTTGAGTATCTCCGAGGACGGAAACTCCACAGCCTCTCTGGATAACTTGTGTCAGTGCTTAGTCACCCTCACAGTGACAAAGTGTTTCCTGATGTTCAGTGGGAACTTCCCGGATTTCGGTTGTACCCATTGATTTTGATCTGTCACAGGTCACCACAGAGAAGAGCCTGGCTCCATCCTTTTTGCACCCTCCCTTCAGGTATTTCTACACATCATGAGATTTCCCCTGAGCCTGCTCTTCTCCAGGCTGAACAGCCCCATCTCTCTGACTTTCCTTGTGGGTGAGGTACTCTAGTCCCTTCATCACCTCAGTGGCCCCTCACCGGTCTCTTCTCTTGGACTGGGGAGCCCAAAACTGGATACAGCCAGTCCTATCTTAGTGGTATGACTGTTACACCACCTCGGGCCAAAACTGCTCAGAGTGATTCAGTGCTGGGCTTGCTGCTGCCATCCTTTTTGAGCAAGGGGATGTGCCATGGTGGCATTGTGGGGAAGCAACTGTGTTTACTCTTTCCTTTTTCTCTCCCTTCTTCTAACCTCTGGAAGTATCAACAGCGGTATGACTCTCCCTGCAGCCCCATTTCTCCATTTTTCCTCCTCTTCTGTTCAACATCCTAAGATGCCTTTACACCTCCATTTTCCCAAAAAAGCAAATGCCACCCCCTCTAATCCTGGCCCTCCTATACCCTTTCCTTCCCTGTCTCCCAGAGACTCTTAGATTTTTCTTTTTTTTTTTTTCAGAATGAGAAGGATGTTCTGTATAAATAAGTTAGCACATGGATTCTACATTTATATATATTTATGAAATAACAAATAATGTTCAAAACAACAAATAAAATTAATGCATAGAAATAAAGTTAGTTCATGGGGCTGCAGATGAAGCTGATCTGCATACTAAGAGATGTCTGACCATTTTTCCCTCTCTTAATATAGCTCTAAAATAAGCAGAGAATAAAAATGTTGAAATTAGAATAAATATTGTGTTGTTATTCTGTACACAAGACTCTATATAATCTTAAGGATCGGGAATCGTATGCAGCCATATTAGAAAGATAAAAGAAATACACATTTCTTGGGAAAAAAACCTTTCAATAACAAAAAACCCAACATATTTTATCTTAATGTACTAACCCAGTATTATGCTGTGGAACAGAAATAACCTTGGATACATGTTTAAGTTTAACAATTAAAAGCTAGCTTTGAAATTATAATTTGCAGATATTAAAATGTCTTTTAAAAATTAAGTTTATGTTAAAACCTCACTAGTTATGTATTCTCTTTAAAGTGTATATAAAGTATATAGAAGTTATTTGTTGTAGAAAATATTATTTCCCCAGCCAATCTGAGAGACAGTGTTTCAAATAAAAAGCTTTCTATTTTCAATTGAAACTCAATATTGATTTTTTTTCCGTAATAGATTTCAGAAAACAAAGGACAGTTTTTCTGGTAACCTGATTGCTCTTCCCCCTCCCCATCCTGCTCTTCAAACCTCCTTCAGGTTAGAGTTGCTGGAGCTGATACTTCCTCTGTGGGTTGCATCAAGCAGCTGATGCTCATGGTGAGTAAACAAGGGGCAAAGGTAGGGGAAGGTAGGGGAAGAGGTGAAGAGCCTTAGAAGATGGGCAGCAAAGCACATCTTGACTTTCTGAAGTTGACTGGTAGGGATCATTACTCTGTTCCCTGTGGGTTATGGTGAATATGGGTTTCCTGTGTGAAAAAAATGGGAGTAATAATGATGTGCTGCCCAAATCTGGGAACAGGAGAATCAGAGGTAATGTATCTGGTCAAAACACAGCTTTGCCTCTGGACCTCCTGGCTTCTTATGGACCTCTTGGCTTCTTATGAACCTTAGCAACTGGCTTTTTAGAACTGTAGGGTTGTTAAAACTTTCAGCTCTATTCACTCACCACAGGTATCCACTGTTCACTGTCTGGCATGGCCAGTGAGCTTGATGAAAAGTGCAACCCTGGCTCCCAAGCCTTGAACTCCAAGAAAGGAGAGAAATGCTCAGAGCTTTCTGACCACGAATGATGCGCAGGCACAAAGAGTCAGGCCTTGGGACAACATGAGCAGGCTGTTGAAATAGGGAAAGAGTCTCAAAATCCAGATTTTCACCCTCAAATCTGGAGGCGTACTGGCGGTGCAGCATTGTTGGCAGGAAGAGGTAATAAGGGTTAGCATGGACTGGTGCTCACGTGTCCTTCTCTAAGCAATAAGTAGTGATGTGGAAAGTCCTGGGACATTTCTTAGGAGAATTAGGAACTTCTGTCAGGCTGTTGCTGAGGTGGAGTCTGGTCAGAAAATATATGTGCTGCAGAGGTGTTTGTATCACACAGGAGAAACATGGATGAGCAATGGGAAGAAATGTGAAGAAGCAGGAAAGAACCCCAGAGGTAGAACTTAAGGTAGGTGGTTTCCTGGGATGGTGCAGTTTCTATTCTGCCCCATGTGCTGGGTGGTCTCTTCTGCAGAGACCCTCTGCTTTATCTGGGGTGTGAGTTGTAGGGCAGCTCCTGGGAGGGAAAGGGACTTGCTCTTCTGTGTGAAATTAGGGAAAGAGAACAACAACAAAAGTAACCTAAAATTGTAGTGATTGAGCAGGTGGTTTGTGTGCACTGTGTGCTCTGTTCTTCCAGGAGCTGCTCTGCTGCCTCTCAGAAGTGAAGCAGAGCTCATGTTTTAAAACAGGAGGAACACGAGAATGAGGCTGATAGCCTTCTCAGAGAGTACCATACCTTTACATGCTGCCAGGTTTTAACGTGAATTATTGTCATCCAAGTTCACTGCTTGGTTGAATTGTTTTGCCTGCCCCCAATGTCCCTCAAATGTACTTGTTCCACAAGGCTTGTCACCTAAGCATTGCTGCAATAACAGAATCTCTTGTCATATCTTCTTTGTTTATAGTCAAGACATGGAACTGTTACTCATCAATTTGGTGGCTTCAGAACAGCTTCTAAGTACATTTGGGAAGGACTTTTCTCAAGGTGCACCTGAGCCCAGAAATATAACAATGAGAAAAGTTGATATATCAGTTTTAGTCACTCACTTTTAGTGAGGATGTGGCTGCAATGCTCTTGAGTTACATTAGTCAATATTTATCTACAGAAGGAATTAAAAGAGAAAAGTCTCACTTTTTGCCTAATTGTGTTGTTTTGCCTTTGGCCATTTCTATTTATGTGTGGATTGTGTGTTACCGTAGATCTGTTTAGAATTCTGCTAAGACATCTATGTTATATTTTTAAAAATAGTATTCCCTTCTAATGAGAGCTACATCCCATGGTGATGACAGGCCTGCCATTCCAACTCTTAAGTGTTCTCCTTGATGACAGTAGGAGAAAATAAGACCAGATCTTCCCAACTTGCGGTTTTCCCCTGGATGAACTTTTCTTTCTGTGTTTGTTTAGTATGTAATATTAAAGTGGCATTTAGCTTGTGATCTCCTATTAAATCAAATGAGATGGGAGTGCTGATTTTGTTTAAGTCTATGGTGGTGAGAGGTGCTTGCAGGAAGATATTTCTTTGCAAAAGGGACATGACTAAATAATTAATTAAACAATGATTAATTATTTTTTTCGAGGAACAAGAGAAAGAGCTCAGTAGGATAAACATTCAGGGTATTTCTCATTAATTTAAAAGTCACTTTCATGAGAACAATAAAGAAACCACTTGTCAGAAGATAATCTGAAGTTACCTAAGCCTTGATTCAGTATTGATGGATTTGCTCTCTCCAGTGGTTCATATTATGCCTTCAGGTTAGCAACATTCTTCTTTAAAGTTAGTCTTGGAGTTTAGTTGCATAAGAATTAAACTTTCATTTAAAAAGAAAAGGAAAAGCTCTCTGCAGTCTAGAAAAGGAATTTAAAATGCCACTGGAACCAATGTGCTTAGGATGAATTTACATTATATAAAGGGGGGTGAATGGAACTAAGGAGTGTTTATGATGTGGATAACCCATTGACCAGTGCTGGTGAGGATCCACGTAGGCACACAGATGTGCATCAGAGCTAGCAGCCGAGTACGTGCTGTTTGTGTCCAAAAGCACACTCTTAAATCATGAGTGGGCTGGTGTGCGGTCATGTTAAATTAGACCCTCTCATGTGAGGAGGCTTTAAAAATAAACAAAGTTAAGGTGTATCCATGAACTGTCAAGCTACCATTACTTCAGTGGGGATTATGTAGTTTTGAGCAAGGAATGGAGACTGGGGCTTTGCAAGCATCTAGGGTCCCATTGAAACACCAGGGGGTTTCTACTCAAATGCCTTCTTGCTCCCCGCTAATTATATATACTTGAATTTACACCTCAAAATACTTGACCTCTAGGATAAGAAGTTTCAGTCACCCTCTCTCTTTCCGAGCAGAGCTTGGAAATAAAACATGTAAATAAAAACTCCCATTCTTTCCCACAAAGAGGTAGAGTTGTGCTCATCTGTTTCTCATGGTTTTCATCACATGGCTGTAAACAAAATAATGAGCAATGAAAAATATTTAGGCAGAGTTATAAAAGGCTAAAAAGATAAGTCACCAGATATTTTGAAAATGGATATTTATAGTTATATTAATCTCCAGTCTATGCAGATTGCATGCCATAGAATTCAGTACAAACAGCAAAAAGAAAAGAAATAAAAACATTTCTGGTGTGTTTGAATCAAGTTTATTTTGGTGATGACTTCTTGCTCAGCTGTGCACATCAAAACAAAGCGATTGTTATGCTCTCGGTGAGAACTGTATTTATATGCCATGACACTACCAGTACTGAATCATGGTGTTCTTCTAAATCTCCCCAAAACAATGGTCTGCCTAAAAGTATTTAAGAAAAATACAACTATTATTGTTTTCTTACATGGTTTCATACGCTGAATATGGGAAGTCCAAAAACACAGCTCGAGTCCTGCTGACACTGTTGTTTTCATACAAGTGAAATGTACTGTAATTTGTTTTGAAAGGAGAGTCTCTCTCCCATCAGGGAAATTTAGAGACATTTAAGACATATCTGTAAAAAAAAAAAAGATTTCCATTCTTGTGGTCAGTTGGTGGATTAAGAGCGCTTTGGCCTTGCTTGGAAAGATATTCAAAGCCATGATCTGCTATTTGCTTCTCACAGTAACACAGCTAGCAGCATGCTGTGTTTCCTGTAGGGCTTTTGCTGAGTTCTGCCTCCACCAGAGCCATTTCTGGATGCTTTCATCATGGCTTTTGTGTGACCTTATAGTTTTCCTGATTCATCAGAACTTGTTTCATGTCAGGAGAGCACTTTCTTTGGCATCTTGCCTGCATCCAAATAACTCCTCTCAAGGCCTTGTCAGAATTCTTTGGGGACATGACATTTTTCCTCATGAGCTCTCTTTGTATATATTTCTGTGTTTAACCAACTAAAGGCTGTTCACACTCTTTAAATCTAGACAAGTGCCTATTTCTTATCAAGTCGGCCTTTGAAGGCTTTTCTTTCTGTTGGGCAGCTGTTTCTTCCTGGTGTCCCCAGCCCCATGGAAGGAACTACAGCTGCATTGGGGTATATAATTTTGTAATCAAGTGGAGAAAACAGAAGGAAAGCCTATTGTGACTATCTAATAGGAAGATACCCAGCAAACTGTGAAGAGTAATAGATACTTGCTGAACTGAAACTTGCTTCTGTCTACAACAGTCTGTGAATGGTCATAATGCTAAGGTAGGAGCAGCTTGACTAAACCTTTTACGCTGAAGTATAATGAAGAAGGTAAGAAGGGATAGGTAGAAGTCTGCCCCAATTCCCACCCTTTGTGGAAAAAGCTGATCTACATCCCAGCCTCCTTCGTAAGTGAGAGCAGTGCCTCTGAAAAGCAAGCGCAAAGAACAAGTAACTGGTCAAAAGAGGTGAAGAGCATCTTCCTTGCTTCTCTCCCGTTTCATATGCTGGGAACCCATACTTATATGTACAGATCTGCTAAGCATCGCTGCCTCAGTGGAGGGTGCTGTTGTCTATGTATGTCCTTTCTCCTTTAAACAGGTGCCAGATGATGTGCCCATCACCATTGCTGCATTGCTTTCTGTAGAGAGTAAGTATAAGCAGCCCTTCATTTTATTTAGTCTCATTTCCTTTCATCAGTACTAGTTTTGCTGATCCAACAAATGCTGACTCCTGGATCTTCTTCACAATCTAGTCCAGTACCTCACTCTAACTGCTGTATGACCCCAACTCCTGAAGAATTGTGAATCTTCCACTGAATTAGGCCCTGTCCTGCCACCTGTGTGTGTTTCCCCCAGTTTCCACAAGCCACAAGGGTCCTGGGTCCTTCTTCTGTTACCTTAAGGGTGCTGGTGCATTGTAACCATCACCTATCAAAGTAGCTGAGAGGTAGTCTCCTTTTCTTTTCCATTACTTTAGTGCTTACAGAACAGAATTGCATTGCTGTGGATCACAAGCACAACTCTGGATCTGGTCTGTGTTTTGGTGGTACAGGTACTACCAGAAGAGCCTGATTTTTTTCACTCTAAGATTTCATTATAGCTTCCTGTTTCTCATCAGTTTTAATGTCTGAGGGTGCTGACTGACAGCCTGCATTGATGTTCACCCACTCTCATCAGGGCTGAGTTATAAGAGATATCTACCCACTCACATCTTCGATTAAATTTCCCATGTGTGTCTGCCACTGACCATCGCTGTACAGGGACAGAGCTCTGTAAATGATTAATGGGCCAGAGCAGATTGTTGGGAAGGAAACCTGAGCAGGTGTGCAGTGGTGAATGAGTGTGAAACAACACTACAGATTATGAACTAGTGGCTCAGTGCAAAAATCTCTGGTGAAGGATTGTAAGGCAAGTCTGCTTTGTGGAAATCACTTATGACATCCCAAGTACTCTGGTTGCTCTTATCAAGACAAGGGTGTCTCAGCAATATCTGACTGGAATACCTGTAGGGACAATATCAGCTCCAGCTAACGAGATGCTAATCTTTATAGATGTGATCTATATCCCAAAGAGGTAGAGAAAGTGACATCAACTTCTGTGGATAATTTTGTGAAGCCAAATGATATAAACAGCTGCTATTCTGGGTTTGAGGGGCAGTATACAACAGGTAAGGGTCACAACATATATAACCCACAAGTTCCACCTTTGAACAGTAATAGTCATTGGGAAAGTGTGTTTTAAGTGTGAAAGCTAGAAGTCACCTTTTGTTCAGTCTTTGTTGACTTTACCCCATCAAACTCAGCAGTTTAGTCTTGCTTTGCCTTGGTTAAAACAATCTTGAACATAATAAATAGAAACACACTTTTCCATCTCTTGTGGAACCTCTCTAGCCCCTACTTGTATACTCTGGCAAGCTACTTATCTTGGAGGCATTTAAAAAGCAACAGGACAAATCTAGGCTCTTATCTTTCTGTGTGAAGAGGAGAGCAACTTTTCTAAGCTTACTGTTCCCAGCTGTCTGAGTTGCAGAGAATGGGCCCATGATGTTCAACATCTTTCCTGTAGATGTTGATGTATTGTTGACACTTATCTGTACAGACCTCTGTTATCTCTGATAAGTTTTAATTGAAGAGAGAAACTGCTGAGTTTCTCTCAGTTCCTGAGAGGAACCTCTAAATTTCTGAATCTATTCACAATGGCATGAGAAGAAGTGATTTAGCAGAAAAACATAGAGCCTGTCAGCAAGGTGTTTTGCTCAACTGTTTCTAACAGGAAATAGAAATTACAGTAGAAAATCCCCTGGCATAAGGGTCAGCCCAGTCCCGTGAGCCTGATTCTGGAGCTTGACCTTCCCAGCAGCAGTCTTCTACCTCCTGGCCATTCCACTAGCTCTTCTGAACAGGACACAAGCAGAAGTGAGAGCAGAGCTGGATTTAACCCCTTGTTCATAGCCAAGCACATACCAACTCTCAAGCTATCATTGCTGCATCACTCATGCTTTTTGGTTTACATCATTGAGTCCTACTTTTGGGGTGCAAATACATCATACAGTCTCTTCCACAGACTAATAAATCTCTATTTAAAAGTAGTTAGAACTTCCTGCTCTCTTTTTTCTGTCTTTCATTAGAAGGTGTTTGTGAATAAAATTGCATTGCCAGGCATAATATGCAGGCTAAGTGTATTCATTACCTGTCTTTATCCTCTGGTTCTTTGGCTTGAATAGTTCTTTTCCCAATCTCATCCTCACATTGTTTCATGTATTCATAAAAACAGCTCTGCCAACCTTTTTTCCCCTTTCTTCTTTTCTAGGCTGAATAAGGCAATCTTGGTGTCCTCTTGTAATGTAGGTCTTGCACTTTCTCTGATAATTTTGGTAGATGCTATCTGGATGACTTTCTCATATATCATTGATGCCTGGCTTTTTAACCCGTGCTATACTTCCCTCAGAATTCCCCAGCCTCAGATCCTGTCCCTGATCACATTAAATCCAGTGACATTCAGAGACTGTTTAAGAATAGTTAAAGGCTGTACAGAAAGCTGGCTGTGTGTTGAGTGCCACAGGTTAATCTTTGTGAATTCAGAAAGTTATTCTGTCTTTTCATCCTGAGGTCAATGAACAGAAGTTACAAATCATAACCCCAGCATCATTGGTACTGATGGCTAATTATGAAAATAGGTGATAAAACAGACCAACACAAATGCCTTCATTTCTTTCAAATAAAAAGAAAAAAAAGCTGGTAAAAAGCAGTTAAAGACTTTTTAAACATGTCAAGCACAGAGACACTGTTTAAAAAGAACTTCCAATATTTATATGGGTTATAAGGTCAATTTGTTGGCTGATATAGAAAATGTCCTTGTGGGAGTGGTATGTCAGTAAAATAGCCTCTGGACTCTTCACACTTATACCAGGAGTCTGTACACGTGGTGGTGCTGCCCATGTAACACTGGAACCACTGGCAGTGTCTCCTCAAGATTAGATTAAAAATCTCAAAGTCTTTGTGCATCTTTTTGACACCTTGTAGATAATATAACAGGGCTCTGCTCATTTTCTTCCTCCTATATGAGCATTTTCTGTTACAGCAATAGACAAGGATAAACTCAATAATATATCAAGATTAAGGTTAGATATTAGTGTTGACTGATGCAGACCTTTAAGTCTGCATGAGCTCTAGCTGAGAATTGCAAGTGAAGCAGCTATTTAGATTCTGAAAATGCTTACCTGTTCATATTTGTTCTTCTCACCCAATAGGAATCATTTAAAATGAGCTGGGAGGTGGAATTAATGAGAAGAATATGACTATAACCAAAGAACGAACACAATTACTTGAGAAGATACAGATGACTCCCATTCAGGATGGAGAAAAAGATACTGAATAATAACTGGAGTGTTTCCTTTGAAGGTTGTTTGTTTTCACATCGCTGGGCCAGCTGTCCAAGCAGTGTTCCTACAGTTGCCTCCTGGCTGGGCACATAAATCTATTGGTGTAGTTCATACTGTTCTTAGGGGTTTTTTTCCCTCATTGACAAGAATGGGATAGCCTACCAACCTTTATTGTTCTTGTCAGCCCAGGAATACTGACTATGGCATTACAGATATCCTCAAGAAACAGAATTTCAGGGTCCCTGAGATGTGTTTTCTGCTCTAGTAGTTTTCACCCTTGGGCAAGTTATGATGTATGATGCTGATGTGTTGGGCATAACTGTTACCTCAGCATGTTGCTGGCAATTCTGCGTAGCATTTAAGATCCTCTCTCATCTTCCCTGTCAGATCAAGTCTTTTCTCCTAACATCTTGGCAATTAACATTTTTTATCAACCATGAGCCAGTGGTGGAAGAAACTGATTGCAGAGATATGAGCGTGCTTCACTGCCTCTTTGTATTGGTGCTTGTCAACTGTTGCTGTGAGGCGAGTTACTGTACTCCGACATGCTTATAGAACAACTGACTATAGGGGAAAGCTTGACTTTTGATTGGTTTTCTTTTGTGCCATTTACATTGGCTTTTAACGTGTTTTTCTCTTACTAGTATACTGTAGCAGCAGTAAAGCCAGGATGAAAAAAAATACATTAAAGAGACCCAGTCTGTCAGGCAGTGTATACAGTGTTGTCACAGTTTCTGTCTCGGTTTCATGAAGCTTATTGTCAGCTGGGTGAAATGAAAAGCCTCTTATCTCAGAAGGAGCATTCCTCCTCAGACAATGCTGTGAAGAGGGCAGGGCAGACATCCGCTGTTTTGCTGGAATGTCAGGAGTGGCTGTCCTGGATCTGAAGAAAAGTCCGTGTGGGTCAGTGTCCCCACCTCTGACAGTGGCCAGTGGCAGACTCTCAGGAAAAGATTGTAAAAAGCAAGGCAAACTGTGAGGGGTACTTCCTTCCAAAATCTTCTCTGCAGCCAGCCGTAGGAACTTCTTACATTGGAGCTTGTATTGGCCTCTTTTAAGTTTTATAAGTGATTGAGATAGCCCAATTTTAAACACAGCAAGAACTGTCATAGATTCCACTGCTAAATTATAGAGGAGGTTTAAACTAGAGTCTCCTGCATTCTCTGTCTTTTGCTTCTGCTCTGCAGCAGTTACATGCATTGTCTGTAGGGGTTCCCCTAGTCTCAAGTTCTGACTTCTGTCTAGCAGGCAAAAGTACCGAGCATGTCTAACACACAAGCTATGCTGACACTTTTCAACACTAACCACATGTCAGATGCTTTCCTTAAGGGACTGTGGGAAGTAGAAGTGAAGCTGAGGAGAAGGAAAGCCCACAGCAAAGATTAGTGGAAATCTTTTTCTGCAGCTCTGAAGTTTCTCTTTGGTGCATCTTCTCTTTATGACTTTAGTTGCTATGTCCCTTGTAGAGCTAGGTGCTGATGGAACTGGTGCAATAAAAGATGGAAGAAATAACCAGAGATTGCTTGGCTCTGTTTAACTTCACTGGTATCTCCCCTTCAGTAAAAGGAGGTGCTTTAAAAGGGTCATCTCTTATGAGTGTGTCCTCTGTGAATAAAGCAGCCCAGCTATTGGTCATTGCAGCTACACTCTTCACATGATGGATGTAAATCTGAATAGCACCTGCACTGGTGTGTTTAATCAGCTGCAGTCATTTAGCACAGCAACTTAATTGTTGTTACATGAGTGAGTCAGATCATCACAGGCTAACACCTAATAGCTGACTGATTGCTACACAAAGCTATGTGCTCTGACTGGGACTTTTATGTCCAACTGCTGCTAAAATGAAATCAAAGAGAGTGATCCTGGCTAATGCTGTGTTACATTTCCTCCTTTTCTTCACTGTATTCAATACGCTTCTTTCCATACACTGCTTTTTTTCGATCTGGCTCTGTCACATGATAAATTTACTGAAAGTCTTGCATTAATCATACCCTTGTGAATTACCCAGCAATATATTTCTTCTGTCAGTCAACCTCCAATTTGAAATGATAAATCCTACTTGCTTGTGACTACTACATTATCACTGGTTCCATTCTTACTGATGCTAGTAGTAGAATCAGTGAATTTATACTGGTTCATTTGTAGTTTTACAGCACACGTATCTACCTCTTGCCAATTCTTGAAAATCAGAAGTTTAGAAGAAGCATAGGCAATGTTTTCCAAGAGCTAATTTAGAAAAGCCTACTTTTGGCTGTAGCTTTGTAGCAGTGGCCTGCCTTCAGAATCACTCAACTGAAGCTCACCCTTACAGTATGATGCCACTACCATAATATTCTCATTAAAGAATCCCAGATCACATATGTGTTTGTTTTTTTTTTTTTAAGAAACTATCCTGAATTGACTGAATTAAATCAGAGAAATTACACACCAGCTGTGTTGCATGTGAAGGGATTTTAGTTGTTAGCTCACTGTTTTTCTCTATAAAGAACAAGGGGAAATCCTAGCCTTTAAGTAGAGAAGGAATATGATAAGGTAAAGAGAAAAACAAAACAGTGTTTTGTATGTGGATTAAGGAGATAATTTAGACTCTCAGAAAGCTTGATGCATGGTGCCAGATTGAAAAAAACCCCACACTTCTGTCTGCATGACTGTGCCTATTAATGTTACTGATTATCCAAGAGATTGCAATTCTTTTAATACATTCCTTTTGTGTATTTCAAAGCACTTTTGCATAGAATAATTTCACTCTTTTCCTGATGTACTGTTAAATGATTCCCTTGTTGCTTATGTGGATTTTCCCTACAACAACAAAGAAAGAAAAAGAATTTTAAAGGCAAGTGTAATTATAAAAACAATAAATGTTGCCAGGGGAATCTGAGATGGGGGTAGTGCTCTTATCATCTCATTGACAGACTGAAGACACTAAGTCTCTTAACTGTTCCTTTATGAATCCGTCTTCTTTTCTCTCCATCTCATTTACCTATATTTTACCTATATTTTCCTATATAAGTAACTGATCCATACTTTGTGGAAGAGAAAGTTCCCATTGAGGCAGTGAAGGAATACCCAGAACTTCTTTTGGGGAGTAGTACTGAGATACTGGATAATGTAAAACTTTTTTGAGGCAATGATCTTAGGCACAGAAAGGCCTTTTAGACACCTAGTGATTTATATTTATGATAAGCAAAGCTCAAAACCTCCTAGGGGTCAGCTAGCAGCGCAGCTGTCGGAAAAGAAATGCAATTTTTATTTGTTGGCTTTGAGCTCAGTCATTTAGCAGTAGACTACAAACTACTAATAAGTTTTGCTCCTGTTGAGATGAGCCGGAGAGGAATACTATATGGAAGTCTGCGTGGTAGCACTGACTTTCACTAGAAAAACACAGATTTAAGAAATGAGCGATGACACTGGATAAGGGCTCACGTTCTCCTAGTCCTGTCTACTTCTCTAAGCTGGAAATGCAAAGTGTAGTAACACCAACACAGGACTGTTACTCTGCAGTTGCTTTGTGGAGAGCATTTCACTGAGTAGCAGTAGTATTCCTCTTGTAAAAGCTGGACACACATCACTACCTCTCCTAATACGTTTATGACCTGTCATAATTAATTTCCCTTCCCCCACCCCCACCTTCAAATTCTGATCCTTGTCTGAGGTTGTGTGTTTTGTTACCTCTGAGCATTGAAGCTTCTTGTGCTGTAGGGCTTCTTGTCTTCTTGTGTTTTGCATGTTTTCACTGAGTGCCAGGGGCTCTCAGGACTTGCTCTGTCTGACCCTTGTTCTCATCACAGGGTATGATCCTGATCCCCTATCTGCAGGTCCATGTGTCTGTGCAGTGTCAGCCTACCCTTGAGAAGATATATAGGGCTGTCCTGGTGTCCCCTCAGCTGCCTTGCTCCTCACTGGGACTGTGGGACTTACCCTGACCTGAGGGAGCCGCTGGCCCATGCAACTGCCCTGCCACTGAGCTTTGTGTGGCCTTTGTTTTCCAGTTTTATTTTGAGTAGCATCTTGTTATTTCTATTGTGTTCATAGTGTGAGGCCATTGTTCACATTTCCTAAGGTCAACTTTGCTCTGGTTTGAGTTCTTGTGTTTTCTCAGCTTCTCCAGAAATTTGTTTCCCTGTACTCAGACTCAAGGCACAAGTGTGACATAAAAAGTGCTCCTGTTCTTTGCATTAAAGCATGCACAAAGCTTTTGGTTTCCCTGACTCTTGCTTTATAGCATCTCTGCCAAGCCTTTATCTGGTGTGCAGGTGTCTTCCAGCTCCTGTAATTACATTTCATAACCTCCCATACCTGAAATAACTAAAAGCTCTTTAAAATGTCAAATGATCAGAGTCAAGAATTGAGCTTGTCAGAGACAAGCTGTCTTCTGACTGCCCTCCTGTTTGCTGGCACCCATTTCTTGCTGATGTATAACGAGTCTCTACTTAAATTCTTGGCAGTAGTCTATCTTTCTTTCCATTTCCCATGAATTTTTTCTCTGGCTGGGGCTTGAATAATTGTGTTCTCTAATGGTGCATTCTGACCTTGCTTTACCCACAGAAGGTGTTATTCAGAAATGGTTCATGGCCAAGAAGGCTGACAACTGCCTGGGCCATCTAGGGTGTGAACTCATCATCCCAGCCTGATGAGTGGCTGTCCAAACACCTCCTTCCTTGGGCTGCCTCTTCCCAGAGCACTCAGAGCTCATATAGTTCCTCACCATCCCATTGCTTCTGCTTAACAAGAAGAGGTGGTTATCAGGACAGTCAGAGGATCTGCTAAGAGCAGCAGGCTGACTTTTTTGTCTGTTATTTACACTTGTATAAGGGTTACTTCTGTATTGTTCCCACAATTAATTTCTTTTTCTCTTGCTTGAAAGTGAATAGTCCTCTTACAGTTCTTAGTCCTAGGGCCTCAGTTCTCTTAAGTAATGTCAATTTTATACAAGTGCAGTTTCTTTGCCCGTTTTACATGTGAGTTACTGAGGTAAGAGGATGATCTGAACCTAGACCTCCTTCCCACAAGTTTCTCTGTGCCTCTGGGGGAGTAATATTTGGGTCACTCTGAGTATGAAGCCCTCCCTTCTTCCTCTGATAAAAGAAACAGGCAGATTGAGCTCTACAAGATCAAATGAGAGATAACAACCGCTATCAATAATTTTCCTTTTCTCAGAAATAGCAATTCATCTAACCTGTCTAGGGCTTTCTAAAGACAGAAAGGTTTTGAGAAAGAGATCCAGCTTCTGCCCAAATTGCAAGACAAAATATGAATGTTGTTGGTAAACGTCTCAAAACTTGGTTTCTTCCTCAGGACTGACCTACTGGCTGTTTCTGTGTGCTGTGGTGGTTTTTAGACATCTTTTGGAGTTTTTTCTTTGAGAAATTACTGCCCTTTGCAAATCAAGACTTTAAGAGGGTCTGTGCCCTCCTAGTTCAAGCCAGCACTGCCCTCTTCTGGAGATGACATTAGGCCTTTTCAGTAGAAATGATGATTTTTCCCAAGCACAAGCTTCATCCAGGGCCTGGCACGGAGTCAGCAACATACTAATTCAAAATGCATATATAATGTAAAGCATGTGAGTAGTTCTGCTTAGGTGCTTAAGGACATCAACATATCAAAATGAAACCATTAATATTCTGACATCATAGCTTCAGTGGAAACACTTGCGTATGAAATCACATGTATTTACACCACACTGAACTATGTCTGTGAATTTTAAATTTTGGGAGCAGCTCCTTATTTGACCCCACACTTTGATAATGTGCAATGTTGAACATCTGTTCAGCTGTGTTACAACCACACAATCTCTAATCTAATGTCTGTTAATGTTTCATAACCTTTACTTCTTTCTAGCAAGGTCACTTTCACAAAAGGAACAGGCAGTCGTAGTTGCTGAAGAAGGCAGCTATCAATCTCAGCTGCCTTGTCAGGAAGAAGCCTGGGCAGTCACAATGTCTGTGACTGTGTCTTGTGGGCTGGATGCATGCGGTAAGCATCTGTGGTGTCCTGGACTCTCAGCTATGGCCATGAGGGGCTGGATGTGCCTGGGATGTGCACATGGACCTGAGAGCTAGCAAAAATTGCCATGAGTTGCACTGCTGAAGCTGCAGATGATACTTCGTGTAGGTGGTCCTTGTAAAGGCCTTGTATTTTAAGTTACTTATCTAATTGCATGTCATTTTTGAGAGAAGTTTGTCTTATGGGTTGTGATGTGCTCAACTTGTTGCAAAGGCTGAAAAGTAGAGCTAGATTAGTGTTATCACACCAAGCCCAGATTTCACTTTAAATATTTTATGTGGTGCATTTGCAGCCTGGAGAAATTT
This sequence comes from Neopelma chrysocephalum, assembly GCF_003984885.1. NCBI lineage: Eukaryota > Metazoa > Chordata > Aves > Passeriformes > Pipridae > Neopelma > Neopelma chrysocephalum. The sequence goes on along the minus strand of NW_020897690.1, from coordinate 28,532,317 downwards.
GTACCTACCTGACAGTATTGAGTTTTCTGAGAAGTATGATCTGGGGGATGAAAAAGGAACCCCTAAACCTCATTCAAGTACAACAAAAGGTGCAGTGTTGTATCACTCTCCAGTAATGTCAGCCAAGAATTAATGCTTTTCAAGAGTCAATGACAATAATTTATAATATCCTTGCAACACCTAATGTACGTAATAATGAGTGCGACTTACACCAAGTCATTCAGTACCTTGTTTATAATTGAGGTTGTCCAATGTCTAATTGCATCAGACAACATGGTTGTTTTGTTATGATAGTCTACTGGGATTACACAACAAATAAGAACTAAACTTTGTTGAAGTCCAGTAGAGTTTGAAATAGATGTTTTACATCCTTTCTTTCTGTAAACTTTTTTTAAATTTAGACACTCCAAGAAAGGGAAATAAAAATAAAAGGAAACAAGAAGAGTGGGCTGATTATTTAGATATTATTATACTACTGGCATAGGGAAACATTACATACAAGACTTTCTTTTGTAGTTTTACTTTCTGATTGGTAACACTTGGGTATTCTGAGGAATCATGTAAAAGATTGAAGGTGGATATTTATCCAAACCAGGGCTCCAAGTTCTGAATATTTCAGTCACTTTCACTAATTGTCAGTATTTTCAGCAAGACCTTGGTATACTCTGATCTTTTCCTTTCAAGTTGTCCACACTTCTAAGAGAGAAGAGTCTTTCATAATATGTTTTGGAAATGTTCAGCACTAAGTGATTGTCTTTCTGGTTTTCCTACAGACAACAAATGTTTATTTTTCTTTTCATTATCTATTGTGTGAAATGACATGTATGAGGCTTCTCACATTCACTGACAGAAATCTCTACTGCCAGTGTAAATTAGAAGTAACTCAGTCAAAAGCTATGGAGCTCAACTGGTGTGAAACTGCTCTGAAGAACTGATTCAAGGGCAATTGGAGTTAATGGGAATGTTCCCATTGACTTTTATGTGCTTTGAAGTATGTCATATGTAATGCAAAATAAGTAATGGAATTGTGGGCTGATGGTGGTGGTGAGGAGAAATGTTCAGAGATTGATTTTAGCATGGGGAAAGCAGTGATCCTTATTCTTCTTATAGAGTTAAAAGGGAAAAGGTCATTTCTCTTCTTGACTGTTCTTCCTTGTCACAGCTCTTTGAGTCAATAATTTCCATTCACTTCTGCACCAGTCCTGCCTGTCTGATGCTTTCAAAACTCCACTGAATCAGTAATTTCCCTCAGTTATAATTAGAGTTGATTAGTTGAATTATGTTTTAATGGTTTTGTTGGTAATACTTTAATTGAAACTACTGAAAATCCCATGTAAATAGTACCCAAATAGGCTTTACATAGGATTAGTCATACTGGATATAACCAGGTACCCATTTCTTATATAAGGGTTAACAATATTTTAAGTAGAATTTTTAGTGTTTAGGGATTTGTAAAAGCTACGAACATACACAAGGATTCAAGAACAATACTCTTGAGCACATAGAGTCTTCAGACAGAGTCTTATTGTTGTAGCACCTGCAAGAGCAACAGATTTTGAAAGAAAATATTATCTTTCAGGATTGGAAATATCTTTTTAAAAACATTTCCTTAACAGTAGGTGGTCTAGAAAGTACCTACAACAAGTTTCATCGACAAAATGGCTGCTGAACTCTGAGTTAAGGAAGATTTCTTGAAAAAAAGAGTCGATACTTCACAGAGCCTGAACTTTACACACTAGCTCTGCTCTGTCTTCACAGATTTTTGTTGTGATTTGTTGTAAATTCATTTTTCCGAATAGTGTTAATTTCTCCTGCAGCACCATGTTGGAAGATGAAAGTTTTTTGGCTACTCTGTGTAACATTATAGTACAGACAAAAGCTGTGCAGATTTTTAAAATTATGTTAGGCCTTCATTATGTGAAGATTTCATAGTGTTTCATAGAGATTTTATAATATTTCTGTGGTTATGACAAGCAGTCAATTACTACGGAAATTATAGACTGCTTGAACGTTTGAAGTGAGAAATTATAGATAATTTCTGGTATGCTGGTCCAGTTTCTATGGTAATCTGAATAAGTGTGAATTAATTGCCTATTGTTGCCATGGTTCTTTATGGTAATTCCAGAGTTCTAATATTTGAAATGTATCCGGTTACATGTCTTTACTACTTGTTAACATACCTCTTAGGACATTCTAAAGATTATAGTCACCTAATTTCTCCCATTTTTTACTATCTGAGGATGTTAACATGAAGAGCTGGAAGATAATCTTCTTAAGAAAATCCCTCTAGCCACACTGGCTTTACTTTGCAGCCCAAGAAGAAGTCTATTAAGAAAAATTTCCCATGACCACTTCAGATTCTGGTTGGAACCCATGATCTTTCTTGTGCAGCCATGATTGGCAGGCCATTATTTTTTACTTACCTTTCTCTCCTACTGTTGCTAACAGATGGAATTGCTGCCAGGTTCAAAAATTTCTTGGGCAAAGTAATGACCAAGTCAGCACAAAAGCAACATTCAGATCCTTCGAAACAGGGATTTTGGGGAAAAAAAAAGTAAATAAAAAAGAGAAGAAAATGCTGAAAAAATGAGAACACTGAAAAATAACACACACACAAAAAATCATTCTCCCTCCCACTAGTATTAACATCATTCTAGTGGATGATGACAAAGAGTCACTGCACCCTGAATGGGGTGGTACAACAGCGAAAAATTGCAGTTGTCTTTCTTAGGAGGCAATCAATGTGTTCAAGATAAAAAGTCACGAGAAGTATAAGGTATCATCAACAGGAGAAACTTATACTTCATTTTGTGTTAGGTAATGTAGTCGACAAGTATTTGCTATTGTGTAAATTACAAGAGCATTCAGACTTCTATCCAACATGTTGTTATCTCCAAGACCTGTAAGCTTCAAAACAGACACAGGCTCTGCTTATTTATTATTCAGTTGAAATTATATGAAAAACTTGGTTATCTAAGCATCTATCTTTCCCACCATGGTAGGTAGATAATTATGGATGGGTCTGTCACATTAGTCATCATTAGTTACACATAACCCCTAAATTAATTAATGCTATTCCAATTGCAAAGTCCAAGTGTTCAGGAAATGCCAGTTGAGTTTATAAATGACAGAATTAAGGTATTTGCCTGTACAGGCTTAACTCAATCCCCTTGTGCATGGGCTTTGTGATCCAGCCTTTGATTACATGATCACATAGTGTTTTTCCCACAGTCAGTGCCAGGGTGGCCAGTACTGTCTTTATAAGCCAGCTAATTGATATTTCGCACTCATACTTTCTTAGTGGGTGGTGCCAGGATTATTTATGATATTCCAGTCAGACACTGTAGATGTGTTAAAGTCCCTATTATCTACAAAGAGAGTGAGGATGCTGATCACCAGACCATTTTCAGAAAAATGACATTTAAGGAAGAAAGAGGAAATTCGTGAAAGTTGGCAAATTCCCTACAGTGATCCTGCCACATGTCCATTGTTTTGAGAAATGAAGAGCAAGGGGAAATTTAAAAATGTAAAACAAAGAAAAAAACATTTTAACATTTTGGAAATACTGGAACAAATTAGTTCAACATTTCAATACAAGCCTGTGTATCTCTTCTGTTTGAGAGCAGTGTATCTTTAGATGCTGTTTTAAAAGCAAACAAGAAACACAGAAAAACACTAAAACAGTTAAATAACACAAATAATTGCACCAGGAAGTTGTCTTAGATTGAACAAAATGGTAAGTAAAATGTGTTGATGCTTGTGATTGTCTGGAAAATATCTGTTTTGATTGGATCTGGAACAGTTTTTTGTTGTATTCCTTGTTTCAGCTGGTGCATTAAAAACCAATTATTTTTGCAATAAAATATGAGAGTAACTGATAGTAGTAGCTTCTCCATTAATCAAAATGAAATTGTGAAGTGATCTTGTCACTGGGCATAGGTACTTATTGATGGGAAACAGCTAATCTCAGGGTGGAAAAGCATTACAACTTTGCTAACCAAGTGTAAAAAGATCCAAAAATTAAATTCGGTAAGTTTTATCTTGAAGTAAAAGACAATTGAATGTCAGTGAGCCTTAGAAATTATTAAAAACTGCCATAAGACATGGTGAACTCACTATTCTTTATGACTTTTCAGAGTGAATCTGTCAGGTTTGGTTTGGTTGGTTTTTTTGGTTGGTTTTGTTTGTTTGTTTGTTTGTTTGTTTGTTTGTTTTTTAACATGAATTAAAGTAATTTCTGAGGAGAAAAATGTAATTATCAAGCTAGTCTACATATTTGGGAAGAGTGCTGGAGTGGCCAGAAGCAGAGGTTCCAACTGGTTTAGCAGTTTGCAGATCTCTTGTATTTCACCTTTTCTTCTTGGGTCTTGAGAACAACATGTTGCCTGCATTATCTTCAACGTAATCCTAATATTTGCAGCTCTCCTGCATCTTGCTCTCTTTGAGACTGGTTTGAATCATAATTGATGTTTCAGGATAGCAGCTGTTTGTTTGTGTTGGTCGGGAAGGACTTCCGTTTTTTCAGTGTACAGCCAGCAAACTCTATCTTACTTTTTCCCTTTCCTCTGGAACCTGGTGGAAGATTGGATGGGTTGACAGAGAGAATGCTATTCCTAAGCTGTCTGGCTTCTGTGTCTTGCTTGCTTACTTGGGGTCATATTGATCACTGTGTTTTGAGCAAGACATAATTTCTCCTTGTCAGATGGCCTGAGAACTTGGGAGTTTTAATCTTTCCCCACACATGCTTAGACTGACAGGATCCTCTTGTAGAAATCTCAAGCACAAGTAGCACATTGACTTCACCTTTGCTTTCACAGTAGCACTGTGGTCTAAAACACATCCTTCTTGCTTGGGTGGTTGGACTAGATGACCTTTAAAGGTCCCTTCCAATCAAACTATTCTGTGATTCTAAAATATTTAGCTTTCATACAGGTGCTGCTTCAATATAGGAGAAAAGGTAGTAGTACTCTCTTGCCTTGAACTCTGTGAAACTCTGCTGTGAATAACACTAGAGTAAGATGGGGAAAATACCCTTTGCTAGAGGGTTTCAGAGATGTTTGCTAATAGCAGGGCTCAATAAACTTGCTCTTGTGTGAAAGCATGAATGCTTCAGTGAACACAGACTTTTTCATATCCTCCCTTTCTGCCTTCTTGCCATTTCTCCTCAAATCTGCCTCAAAGGGAGGCAATGAATGCTTGATCCAATATGGCAATTCAAGTAACCGAGCCCTCGGAGTGATTTGTGAATTGAAGGTGAGTGAGTCTCCAGGCATCCTGTGAGAAAACTTTAGTGTTTGGAGAAGGGCTTTTTGGATTCTCAGATCACAGACATGCAGCCTGATTTGTTTCCTTGTGTGACAAATGTTACAAGACCTCCCTCATGTCACTATATGAGTCTCTTTATGATGCTTTGTTCAAAAAGGTATCAAGAATTGAATGATATCGTATTTTATAATTCTTTAATCAAAGAAAGCAAGGGAGGGCAGAGCTCCAAAAGGCTGGTGAAGTTCAGAGGAAAAGGCCAGAAGCAGATGGCTCACCTAGTTTCACCTGGTGTTTTACTCCCAGAGACCAGTTGGTAGAAGATTAATGCAATAAACATTTTCCATACCATTACTGAAGACCTTCCATGTGGTGAAAGTCCAATTGCTACCCTGTAAACAGATTCCTAGGAGGCATCTTCTCTGCTGGGTGAATTCAGAAGGGCTATAATTCTGGTAAGGAAAGATCACAAAAGGGAAGTGTGCTAAAGGCCACAGCCACCCCTGGGACTCCCTCCTACTACGTGCTCCTGACATTCATGTATCACCTGGGAGTGTCTATGAGGCCACCAAGTACCAACCACATCTGCCAGATGTGGTGAAACTATGTAAAAAGTAATTATTTACACCCACCTTTCCTCAGCAAAAGAATTGTCCTGGCCTTGGCTGCTCCTTTTGTTATTCCTTGAAGAAAACTAATATGCACAGTCCTAACAGGCATCCAGTCCTCCTAACTTTGTGAGAAAAATAAAATGCTTATTTACTGCCACTATAAAAAGAAAACCAACAACAAATCCTATACCTAATCTCTTCTTTAAATTCACTTTCAACTACTCATCAGTATTTTACCATTCTCTTTTCTTCTCTTTTAATGGATTGCTGATATTTTCTCTTTAGGATGCCTCTTCTTCACCATTGTAATTACTTCTGTGTTTGCTGGTAAAGGCATTGCACTCTTTGCCTTTGTCCCTGTAAAGCTCTCAGCTTTTTCTTAACAGGTTTTATTTTTCACACTAATTTTTCATTATTGTTCAGGAAAAATGGCCAAAGGACTGCATGTTTTGTCTGGAATTAGGATAAAGCGCATGAAATACAGAGGCAAAGTCACCTCCTTTTCCTCCCAACGACTCCATTCTTTATGGATCAAGGCATCTCATCAACTGCTTTTATTACAGCATGGGAGCCTGCATAGAATTGTTTGTTCACTGTGGTCATGAGATTTTTTTCTCTCCCCAGTCCTTCAACTGCGTAAGGCATAGGTTGTTCTGACAGGAGGGCATGACACTGTACTTTATTGTACCAGTTACCAAATTTTATAATGCTGACTATTTAATATTTATTACTGAATAACTGATAAAAGTATTTGTAAGAAAAAATTGTTGTTAAGAGGACACTCAGACCAAAAATACATATACTCTAAATGTGATTTTCTCTGCAGAGTGGGAAAGTCTGTGACTCAGAAGGTGTGCATGCTTGGGAGCTCTTTAGTCTTGGGGCTGTAAATGACCTATAAATTGATTACCAATTTGCACTGTAAACAATTGCTATATTGCTATATTTTATTGCTCCTTCTTAAAATATATATAACTTGATGATTTATTTTTATACTTCACATTTAATATTTAGGAAAAACTGAGTGAAATTAATATAGAGGGACTTGAAAATATTCTTAAGGTGACACAGTGCCAAAGCCATGAGAACTGCAAGCCCTTTGATTCCTAATCTCAGGATCCATTGCCTTATCTTCCTTGTCTCTATTTGCTACTTCAGGCATAATTTAGCTAGAAATTTCTGCCTGTCCTTTCATCAGGTGCCATCAAAGAGAGGATTTTCTGTGATCTGCTGCCTGTGAATTTTGTCATGATTTGGCTGAGCCTCCCTAGTGGATCGTGGCCAGATTGTGTTATTTGAACCTAATGTTAAAATTCTGTAGTAAAGCCCTCTTCTTCAAGCTGAATTTCCTTCTCTTTTCATGATGTGGAGATCCTCAAATGCTCTTTCAGGGGCACATCTTTTCTTCTAGTCCCTTTCCTGCATCTCAAAAGCGGTGTTGATACATCCTAAAGCATATACATCCTGGCTTACTATTTAACGCCTTTGGGAGATTCATGGCAGTTGAAATAAGGAACACAGGATTTGCAAAGGAACTTCCCAAGCACAGATACGTGACTTTAAACAGTGCAGGCTAACTGCAGGTCCATGGAAATCAATACCTATCTGGATGCAGCGCTCTCTTCATCCTCCTGACATTCAATGGATTAAGTCAGTGCCCTTCAGTTCTTTGTCTGAGAGTTCACTGTCTTTAATGTTTACTTAACAGTTAGTGAAATCTTTCCTGTTTCTTAGCATTTTCTGGATATTTTTTATGCCTTGATTATTATTGCAAAAAGTCATTAAAAGTCAATGATTTTGTTACAACAGCTGTCTGTCTGCTAGGATAATACAGTCTCAGATAGATGACCCCAAGAGAACCCCATTCAGCTTTCTGGACAGGGTTTATTCTTGTTTTTAAGATGAGAGTCTAAGTGATACTGAAGGTTAAAATGAGAAAATTACTGTATTTACTTGAATAAGAACCGTATCCCAAGAACGTACATACCCATGGACTATTAGCAAGTTATGCACTTACCATGGTTAGAAATAACTATTTTTAAAGAAAATCCTGAAATAAAACATCCTGATTATTATTTATGTACTTTATTCAATGGATTAAAGCAATAAACATAACCTGATTCATATTCTGCAATCTGTCACAGGTATTTTTCCTAGACAGATACTATAGCTTAATCGGATACTATGTACTCAACTGAGAAATGACATCTTCCTCCTTTTCCACAGCTTTGTAGTCACAATGGCTTGGTGGAGTCTTCTGACTCTTGTGTTCTTGCAGTGTCACTTAGAAAATGTCCCTCTGTGGTGTCTTAGCTCAGACTTGTCAGAGAGTTATATTTTTGACTGTAAAAACAGCTGCTTCTTATTAAAAGACAAATGTGTGAAATAAACCTACATTCCCAACAAACTGAACAAAACTGCAGTGTTAAACCACCAGAACCTCCCCAGGCTGGTGGAGAGTTTATGAGCTGTGCAACTTCAGTCTCTTTGCAGCAGAGCTTGCACTGTTGCTAATGCAAATCACATGTCTGGCAGGAGGGCAGACATGGTCCTGAAAAACTGCTTCTTGGAGAAAAACCATTCTGGCAGTGTCTTTTTGTTGCTGTGCAATGTTGTGTCAAGGTTTGGAGGTGATGGAAAAGAGCATAAAAGAAGTTGTATAGGAGTGGAAGATTAGAAACAGAAAAAAAGGTCATGATGGAGGTAAAAATGTAGTAATGTTTTAATAACTTTTGTTAGGAGAGAGAAGAAATGCTCTGCAGTGTTTGACTCACAACATTCACAGCCTTGAAAAATACTGGTGGTGTTTTGGAAAAAGAAATCAGGCAAAAACTTCATGCTTCTCTTCTGAGGGTAAGCAAAATCTGAAAGGATTTTTGGATGAAGTGGACAGACTCTAAAAGTGCCTGGAGGGAGGACCTGATTGAAGATGTGAACGATCCTCTGCGATGCCAGCACTTTCACTGCATCTGGGGATAGCTTTGCATTGCCCATTTTCAGGATTCCCTCTGTAACTTTGGATATTCATGCTGTAGGTTCATGGCTCAAAAGGGGGAGCTGGGAGACTAAGGATGATTAAGAGAGAAGAGAGCCTATTAGTGCCCACTATCCATTGAAGAGATCTGCTCAGAAGCTAACCAAGCCAATTCAGGGGTTCCAGAAGGGTAAATATTCTCAGCAAGAGGTTGGCATACTGGGACCTGGTGACAAGGGGAATGCAAGGGATCATATTGCATGCGCTAATGTGAAAATACAAGTGTAATAGACCACTGAGAAACAGCGTAGGGGAAGCAGAAAAATATATTTCTCCTTTTCCTACTGGGAAAATGCAAAAGAAACTGTGCCCAATTTCACTCCCACCATGGTCTCTTTCCATGTGCTTTACATGGGAGGTGTTGCAGAAAAAAAAGGCTAAATAATTCAGCATTGTTTTATTCTATATTTCAATATTTTATGAGGTGTTGTATACACTATATAAAGCACTGTCTGCAGTAAATAGTTGTTGAATATGATTATAGGTATTGTGGCATGACAGATATGAGAAACGTCATGCCATGTAAACACTGATAGAGAGAGATTTAAAATGGGAGAATTTATTGTAGCAAAGTTAGGTATTGGTCCCTAGGAAGGAATGAAAGCACAATCACTAACTGCTGTTCCTCCCATAAAAATTGATTTTTCTGTCTTTCTGTTTTGGATGTTCTTATGTAGTATTATAGATTTTAAAATATCACCCAGGAGTAAAAGAAGAATTGGGATGTGAGCATTTCATCTTTAATCCAAAATTCTTGATATAGAGGTAGTGTCTCACCTTTGATTTTCTGAGATTTGTGTTTCTTTGGACTGCCATATTTTTCTTACCATGGCATTACCTCAAAAACATGTATTAGAAGTATCTGGTGTTGAGATAAGGATGGAACAGTGACAGCAGCATAAAGATTAATGACAAACTGGATTACTGAAAAAACTTGCTGATGCTGAAAAATGCTAAATGAAAGACAGGATGGGAAACTGCAGGTGGACTTATTGTATATTATATTCAGTCAATAATTTTTTCTATCATTATTATTGCATTTAATCCCTGGATACTGTGGATCAGAATTTATACTGACTTTCTACTGGTATGAGAAGATTAATTACAGCTTTCTGGCTTTCATGCTTTTTTGGGAGGAAGCTGGCTGAGCTCTAGAGAAACCAGTGGAGAGTCACTGGCCCAAATTAACTTTCTAAATGAAGTGGTACAAAGTGGACTACTCTGCAAAAAAGCTGGGCCTGCTGGCACTGCATGTGTACCCCAGTGCCCGTGCTGCTACTAGTAATTTAATTTTCATATTTATCATTCTGTGATGTCAAGTTATTAGAGCTTTTCCTCTTCCCAATGCTCTTTTAAGGTGATTAATGAAATGAAAATGTTTCTTTAGGGGTAAAAAGACCCAGTAAAAACAAGCCTGAGAAGCCAGCAATAGCTTCTTCTATCCTTCTCTGGATGGCATTTCTGGGTAGTTAGAAGGGAGACCTTTCAGTTTATCTCGTCTTTTCAGATAGTTTTCCTCCTAGGCAAGTATGAAGAGGCAGCTTTGCATATTTAGCTACCTGTTCCTGGGCTCTCAAAGATGATTTGCCATTTTCCATAAAGGAAAGGAGTGGGTACATCCAGACCTCTGCTATTTCTCTGTAAGAACAAGGCAACTGAATTGTACTGTTGGAGAACTAATGAGCACAGCAGAGCCACTCCAGGAATATAAAGCCACTTTGAAGCACGTGATAATTTTTTAAACTTTCTTGTCTTCCAACAGACTTTTAACTACTGCTAAACTTGTTCAATATTTTGGGTGTTCGGTCCAGTCACTGCTTAATCTCAAAGAGCCCTGTCTGTGGCTTCCTTGCAGAAGGAAAAGAAAATTAAAACAATTGAATTGTTTCATTGTTACCTATTTTTATTTTGCTAATACTGTATATTTTGCATTGAGGTCATTGGAGACTCATTTTCTGTGAGCACAAGAGCATCTCTGGAATAAAATCATCCATAATCTTGATTAATGAGAGGGTAGCTAAGTGGCATGAAATGATTTAAAAAAGATGGTATTAAAGATGCAAAGCCGAGTACCCAGAAACAAAGAAATGCTGGAATTCATTTTCAGCTGGAGCTTTAATTTGGTTCCTATCAATGCAATATGCTTTTTGTTTACCATTTGGTCATGGTTTTTCCATAGGCCTCCTGCCTCACCCAACACACAGGACACTTGGTGCTCATTCACCAAGTATCTTTCAAAGCATTTTTTCCACTCCTCTATATACTCTCCCATAAACATGGATGATTTCATTTCACCTCAGGCTTTTCTAGGGTGCTGTCCTAGTTAGAACAGCTGGGACCAGTTCATCACCGTATGGGTGTAACCCAAAACTGTGTATTCTATAGCCTTCCATGCCATTTCCCAGAAACTGTTATCAATAGACCATTTACACCCTCTGCCCAGAGCAGCCTGACTCCTCGGGCTATAAACTGGGTGTTAAGAGGCCTGCGAGATAGGAGGATGCTCCTGTCCTCACACCCATTGTGGAACTCCCCGCCCTGAGGGAGATACTGGGCATTCCTGCCTGAACTGTAGGATATATATAATCTTGGAGTCTTGTGACTTTTTTAACCACTCGTGGGATCCAGAGGAAGACTGCAGACCACCACTCTCAACCGTACTGCAATCACCGCTCTTGACCAGACTGCAACAGCACTCTCACCAACAGGTTTTTTCCCTCTCCTTTTACTTTGGACTCAGGGGGCCCAATGAACACCACTCTGTTCATGCCCCAGGGTGCTGGGTTATACATTTGGGTTTCGTGGGTTAAAACCAACTGTTTGTGTGTATAATTGTATTTATTGTACTATTTTATTAAGTTGTTATTCTGACTTATAATCTCTCCTTTGAGTTGAGCTCATTTCCCCTGCCGGTTTACCTTTAAACCAGCACAGGTGCTTATGCTGAAATAACCTTCTAGCTTTTAAATACTAAAGATATCAAAACACCTTTCAAGGAAGGGGATGGTATCATCCACTTTTTACAGATTGAAGGCTGAGACCTGAAGATTAAAGCCAGTAGCATCAAAAGGAAATCCATCAGCAGAGATAGAGATTGGATACTATTCTTCAAGCAGGCTTTCAGCTTCTTTAGCCAGGAAATCTTTCTGCTCCTTCTCCAGTTTCCTGCCTACTTACTGTTTAGTCTTCCTATATCAGTAACAGATGACCTTAGGTCTTATAAATAAACACTCTTTCCACCAGCAAACCCCAGTTCAGCCCCAGAACAGGTTTATTCTGTAAAATTAACAAAAAAAAGAAAATTGGGAAGATTACATCCAAGCAACTACTGCATGTAGAAACCTTGTGGGATGTGGGAGACTGCAGACATTTCAGGAAACACAACAGTTAGCATGTTTGAGAGAAGTGTTGTGTACTGCCCTCTCATGCACTGATGGCCGTAGAATGAAGAAACTCAATGAAGACAAGATAAAATCTGCAGAAATTAGATGATTAAATGGAATAGTGAGAGCTTTGAATCTGCAGAAAATGCAGGAGAAAGAACTGCAAACCAAATGGCTATTACAAGGCTGTGGTGGGAAATTCAAGAAGGACTGCTGAGGAGATTTAGATATGCATCAGCAATGGACACGGAAACAATGCCTACAGTATACATCCTGTACTGGGTCTGGTTGAGCTGGAGTTCATTTCCCCACAGTGGCCCTCACAGTGCTGTACCTTGCATTGGCAGCTAGAAGGGTGTTGATAACACACTGGTGTTTTGGCTACTGCTGAGGACAGCATCAGCACTGTGACATTCCTTCCTCAATCAAGGGCAAGATTCTGGAAGGGGACCCAAGTAGGGACCCAAACTACCAGAGGGATATTCCATACCATATGACGTCAGCTCAGATATAAAAGCTAAGGCAAGGAGCAGGAGTAGGAGCATTCATTGTCTTCGATGGCTGCCTGCTGAGGAACCATCATGCATGCTGAAGCCCTGCTGTTTGGGAGTGGCTGACCACTGCTGCTCATGGGAAGTAGAGAATAAACCATGTTATCTTTCTCTTCGCTTTTGCGTGCACAAGCTTTTCTTTGCTTCTGCTTTGATAAACTGCCTTATCCCAACCCACAAATTGTTTTCCATCTTACTCTCTCCCCTGTCCAGCTGGGAAGGGGAGTAATAGAGCAGCTGGGTGGGCACCTGGCATTCAGCCAAGGTCAACCCACCATACATCTGTAGAAAAGTAAAGGAAATCTGAATGATAAATCAGTGAAAACTGATGTGGAAAAGAGAAGCTGTGAAATGAGTACAGAAGGAAAGCAGATGTTCTGCTTTCTGAAACTAGGAATAGGATTATGCAATTGCAGAGGGAGATGAGGAATGCTTCTGCAAGACTTCTGTAGCTCCTTTGTGTAGACCTGCATGTCTCAAGACCTGTCTAATGTGCTAATACATCTTTAAGAGGCTGGGGATAGAACAGCGTACTGAAACACAATGTAAAGGTGTAAGCATGATTTTCCCTCCCTGTGTTTGGTTACCATGCAACAGGGTGAGCTCTTACAGCCTTTCTGATGTGAAGTTTAGCTCATCAGACTTACCTCCTTTCCCAGACCTTGTTGAAGAAAACTTTTAAAAATATAACCTTTAATATGAAACCTATTCTTTAGTGACACACACACATACCTATCCTGCAAGCATATATATAACCGTGGACGTGGTTTTTGCTTGCTAAGCTTGAAGAATATTTGGAACATGATAGTAGCTTTTGCATCTGGTTACTTTGTTTTTGTGGGTCACCTTGTAAAGAAATGGCATAGAACAATTTTGTTTATTTCCCTGTTATTGGATTGCAGAATCACAATTCAGCTGATTCTTCACAATTGTGAGTACAACATGTAAGGCTAGCCAAAATCACACATAGATACATGTAACGCTCTGAAACACTGCCATCTTTTGGTGTCTGGGAAATGTATTGTATAATTTGGTTTGGATTTCTCGTATGTGCCTTGGAGGAGAGAGAGAGGTATTATGTGCCCCAATGATTCTTATCCTATGCAACGTGTTACATTGGGGAGCCTGGAGAACCTCATGTCCCTGTTTTAGTGTGAACTTCAGCACTTGAAAAGTGCTACATTATTTTCCTTCCTGCACTTTTCCAGGAAATGCACATACAGCTCTCTCCCTAGGCAAAAGACAGAGTGACCTACACATAGCAAAATTGTTTAGTGCTCTGCAAAAAAATGCTTATACATTAATGTAGGTTTTATGAGATCTTGTACTGAGATCCTTTAGGATATGAAGGATAGGAGGCAAATAAGCCTGATGTGAACATCATACTTTACAGAGTACCTTTTTAGGAAATATGCATCTAATTCACTCTTTGAAGTTACCCATATCCTCTAATTAATAAGATTTCCATCCTGCTTCTGTTTATTGTACATTTAGGAAGAGTTTTCAGACCTATCTAGTTTTCTGATCCAAATGTTTGTCAGTTCTGCTAGGGTCCTTTGGCTTTTGTGGTGGACATCAGGCCCCCACCAAAGCCACTCTGTCACTCCCCTCATCAGCTAGATAGGGGAGAGAAAATACAGTGAAAGGCTCATGGATTGAGATAAGGGCCGGAAGAGATCACTCACCAGTTACTGTCACAGGGAAAACAGACTTGACGGGGGAAAAAACCCCCTTATTTTCAATCAAATCAGAATAGAGTAATAAGAAATAAACCCAAATCTTAAAACACCTTCCCCCCACCCGTAGGATCAATTTTATTCAGAGTTTTCACTACATCTTCCCCCAAGCAGCACAGGGGGCCAGGGAACGGGGGCTGCAATCAGTTCATCACACATTGTCTCTGCTGCTCCTTCCTCCTCAGGGGGAGGATCCTCACATTTTTCCCCTGCTCCAGTGTGGGATTCTCTCTCCATGGGTCCACAGGTCCTGCCAGGAGCCTGCCCCAGTGCAGGCTTCCCATGAGGTCCCAGCCTCTTTTGGGCATCCATCTGCTCCAGTGTGGGGTCCTCCAAGGGCTGCAGGTGGATCTCTGCTCCGGTGTCTGGAGCACCTCCTCTCCTCCTTCCTGACTGACCTTGGTGTCTGCAGGGCTGTTTCTCTCACATATTCTCACTACTCTCTTCTCTAGTTGCAATTGCCTCTGCACAATACTTTTTCCTCCATCTTAAATCTGTCACCCCAGAGGCCCATACTGGATGGCAGTGGGTCTGTCTTGGAGCCAGATGGCATTTACTCTGTTGGACATGGGGGAAGCTTCTGGCAACTTCTCACAGAAGCCACCCCTGTAGCCCCACAGCTACCAAAACCTTGACATGCAAACCAAATACAACTTTAGACTGGGAAATTTAGGAACAAAACCTAGAAATATGGAAAATTGGAGGAAGAAGCTGCAGATGTTCTCCAGGAACAAGTCCCTGCTATGCTGAGACCCGACAGAGGATTCACATGCTGTTCTCTCTGTTCTCTCTGAAGGTGAACACAATTAGGGAAATTGTGAAAGTGGTCTGAATCCTTCTCAAGGGTTCTGTTGTGTCTTTGTCTGACTGTCTTCCCTGGTAAGTGTAGTGTTTTGGAAGATGATTAAAGTGATTATAAAGTAGGACTGTAATTAGGTAAAAAAAAAGGATAAGGTATTGTAGTTACACTGACTAGGCTTGACTTCCTTTTCGCCTGTGCAGATTTTTATGGAAAGTTAATTCTGTTAATGAAGATATACATCAATGCAAGGAAAAGCAAAATTAGGCTCTCGGATGCAAATGTCACATGCCATGATAGCACCTCCCTAAGAGCAGACTGAAATATGTGAAAGAAAAATTAGATGCCCAGACTTACTAATACATGCTTACTGATACGTGATTGTACAAGAATGCAACCTGGTATGATTTTTCTTGGCAGAGAGCCAGAAGAAATTGTCACATTAAATTAGGAGGCTCTATTTTAATTTTCCCCCTTTGACATCCTCCTATTGATTTGGTCCAAGTGCCTTTATTCAATAATTCTACTAAAGGAATACCAAGCAGTGTAGTTGCTTAAATAGCATTTATATATCAATATAATTTTTAATACACAAAATTTCAGTCTGTCAGGACCCAACTTATTTACCAGAGTGATTAATTCAAAAAAAAAGAGCAAACCTCAACAAAAAAGTACATTTTAGCATGTAACCTGTCTGAAAATTAGCTGTAGCATGGAAACACTGTTCTCAGGATCATCCAGATTGCAGTTTTTCAGCAATAGTGCTATCTGTCAGTGTGTCTGAAAGATACATTGTCTTTCAGAGAGGATCTACCTCTTTGATTTTTTGCTGAAATAGAAGTAAAGTAAATAGCTATTATATGGCAGGAGGGAACTGTTACCCTATGAAAACATTCTAGTGTGGTAAGATTATCACTTATCCATAGATGCAATTGGGAATGGAGAGATCATTTATGATGTTGTTTGGAGGCACCATATGTATATAAAAAAGAATTATCAGAATATTTTCTGAGGGGGGGTGAGATCATATATAAATATTTTGTGATGAAGAACAGGTTTATGTATTATCTATCATGATGATTGATTAAAATACCAGAAAAGATTTAGTATGTCTATTTTACTGTACTATGTACATTTTGAAAATGTAATTCATGATTGTAATATCTTCTTTGGAGAAGGAAACTGAAGTCTTGGTAATTTGTGGGGTAAGTAAGAATGGGAAGTTGGTTCTACCTCCAATCCAGTCAATTCTATTGTGTGAAATAATGTTGTTTAATGCAACACCTTCAGCAGAACCAGTTGGCAATGGCATTTTTCTTCACTGCCTTGTCTTTACAGTTATGTTCTGCTCCTACAATTTCTAAATGCAGTGATAGCATTTCAGGGGTCTTTGTGTTTACATGTGTAGATGAATGTAACAATAATAATATAAGGGTTTGAAGAATTGATAAGGAATTCAATCAGGAGCTCACTGTGTGTCACTTTTGCTGGCTGAACTTCTCTTTTGCTGTAGAGAAGAACTGGTGTGAATATGCACAACTCACATCTTAACGTGTAAGAATTACTGTCACACCCCAAATTTGTGAGACCTCATCAACAATTATTATGGTTCAGTATTGATAATATCCAGAAATGTTGGACATTCATTGGTAGGCTGCCTAGTATACAGAACTTTGTGAAAGGGAGGAAATATTTGGATGAAGACTTGAAGCAATAAAGAGGAACTTTAGCTGAGTTCAAAGAAACGTAGTCTCTTGTGTAATTCACACACTTTCTCACATCTGCATTATTGTGCCCAACAAACTTTAGAAGAAAACATCTAGCTCAGCCTGCTAGACACCAGAGGACCGTATATGAAGAACTTAAGTACAAAGTTTAAGATAATTAGCTCTTCTGTTACCTTAGTAGTGCTAATTCATTTAAATGGATTTGATGGAGAACAGTTTGATCAAAAAAGGATCAGAGAGAGGCAGTCATTGACAGCAGCTGATGAGGGGAACAGACGTCAGGAGATTTATTCCTTTCTTCCCCTGTCCTGTTGGGTCTCTGAGAATTACTGTTTGTAATGATAGCAGGCTTCAGAAGAGGCTTGCTGCAGTAGCTAACTTATGATCCTGATTAATTTTCTATAACTCAGTAAACTGTAAATAAATGGATTAAAGAGCCATTTGATCTTCAAGAAGAGGTTTAAAGTGGCTTTGATGACTATGTACCTAGGGGAATACAATGGATTATCATGGATAATTGATTAAAGAAGAGAACACATTAAATTGATGTATATGTGAACACATAAAATCTGCAATTCGTGCATGTGAGTTCTCTGTGTCTGTGTGAATTTGCGGAAATGCAGACACATGTATGAGGGAGCAGAGTGGATATAGTAATGTATAAAAGTTTATATTGCTATTTATTTACTTTCTCTTCTTTATAGTTAGGAAATAAGAGATGAGACATTACTCTGTTAAACTGTAATTGCACTTGGAGATCCGGCAGCAAGCTACTAAACTCCAGGTGAAGTTCAGGCAACAGGCAAATTTCTATCAATCAAATTTCTATCAATCCCATACTCATTAGGAAAACTGTCTGAATGTAAAGGACAGCACCATAACTATAACCCTGTGTGAGCTGAAGCATTCACTGATGATTGAGAAGGTAGAGAGGTGATGTAAACATTAATATATACTGCAAATCATGTCTCATAAACAAGAGCACAAGAAAGCATGGTTGCTCTTGCTCTATCTCCCTGTATGTCTTAGCTTGGATACCAACATCTCTATATACTATGGGTATGTGCTCCAAAAGAGGACTTTGAGGACAGCCTAAAAACTCATAGGGCAAATAATAAGGGTACAAAAAGATCAAGGAGCTGCCCCCTCCAGATTTCTTGATGGAAAAATATAAAGACTCATCTCAGCTTTTAAAAGATCAAATTTTAAAGTTCCACATAACCAGAAAGTAAAACAAGCTAACATAACCTAGAGACTAGTTTTGTGACCTTGTCAGATTAAACAACTGGCTCTCCTGCTTTGTAAAGTGGGTTTCAGTTCACAGTATATTAAGTCACCAGAGCTTTATAAACCTGCTAAAAATAACAAGTGAAATGGAAACAAGTCAGTCTTGACCTTAGACCTGTGAAGGCTAGCTTACAGGAACTGAAGTGAATGTATATATATTTTGCTCTCAATTTCTTTCTTTCTCCTAGATAAAAGATGTTTAATTTTACAGTTTCATTTTTCTTTCTCTTCATTCTAATTGACCTTTTGTGGAACAGGGAAGGTTGAATATAGATCAGGAGGGGAAGAGGGAAGTGATGTTTGTACCTTATGGCAGTTTCTCTCTTGAATCCGTGATGGTACTTTTAGTTTTGTCAGTTTTGTAGTTTAAATGATAACTTTACAGATCATACAAATGTTAAGTGATATAAAGAAGTTCATTCCTTCTCTTGCTCCTCTCCTGCATATAGTCCCTGCCCAGCCATCTTTGCTCTTTAAAATTAAGTGGAGAGAGAAGGATTTATTTTGCACCAGGGCTTTGGGAAATCTAGAAGGCAGCTGTTCACTTCTACTAGAGCAACAGAGACAGCACAGACTGTCCTCTGGGAACTGACATTGAGTATAGTACTGCATTATAAATACCATTTCCTAAATACAGACTTGGCTCCCTGTGGCTGATGAATAGACCCATGCTGTCTTAGTACAAGGAGTTAAAGAACAACATTTTCCTCACTTTCAGAGCAGGGGAAGGTGTCTCTTTGCATTTCTTTTATGTTGGCGTTTGTGTGTAGGGTTGGATAGATCTTTAACAATCATTTTTGGACTGACCTTCAAACTTGCTGTGGCATCATCTCCTCCCACTGAGGTGAGCTGTGATTAGGGGTGAAGGTCCTGCATGGTGAGTTGGAGCAAATTCCCGCATGTGGGTCACGGCAGTCACCAGCACAAAAGCAGACTGGAGGAGAGTGGATTAAGAGCAGCCCTGAGGAGAAGGCTGTGAGAGTGCTGATTGACAAGAAGCTTGACATGACCTGGCAACATGTGCTTGCAGCCCAGAAAGCCAACTGTGTCCTGGCTGCATCAAAAGAGGCACGGTCAGCAGATCAAGGGAGGTGATTCTGCCCCTCTACTCTGCCCTCCTAAGACCTCACCTGGAGTGCTGCATCCAACTCTGGATGTAAACTGACCTGTGGGAGTGAGCCCAGATAAGGGCTGTGAAGATGTTCAGAGACTGGAGCACAGCTCTTCTATGGAGACAAGCTGAGGAAGTTAGGGTTGTTCAGTGTGGAGAAGAGAAGGCTCTGAGGAGACCTTATAGTAGCCTTCCAATATCTAAAGATGACCCACAAGAAAGCCAGAGTGGGGCTTTTTACGAGGGCATGTGGTGATAGGACAAGGCAAAATGGCTTCAAACTGAAATAGAGTAGGTTTAGATCAGCTATTAAGAAGAAATTTTTTACTGTGAGAATGATGAGGCACTGGAAAAAGTTGCCCAGATGAATTGTTGATGCCCCATTGCTGGAAGTGTTAAAGGCCAGGCTTGATGGAGCTTTGAGCAACCTGGTGTAGTGGAAGGGTGTCCCTGTCCATGGCAGGAACGTTGAAACTAGGTCCATTCCAACTCAATTCTATGTTTCTGTAATCCTTTCTAGCAGAGCGAGACGACAGACTTGAGTTTGTACCCTTCTGTGCTTCTGGATTTAGGCACTGGTTTGATGCATAACCCTTGATAAATGGCTTCACATTATCTTTGCATCGCACTGTTGGTGTGTGAACTGGAGCCTAAACATCCTAATAGTACTGTGGGGATATAGTTAGCTACACTAAAGGTCTGTTGACTTCACAGACTGCCTCTCTTTTCTTACTCGTCTGAAATAACTTTCCAGTCTCATTAGGAGAGTTGAATGCCTCTTGCATAGTGGGAAGGAATGAACTTTGGACAACCAATAGAAACTAAAAGAGACAGTAAGTAACTGGGTAAGCTTCCCTGACTTACTGCTGGAAATGCTTCTTATTAGAGAATGCTCATCTCTTTGGGTGCTTTCTTCCTCTTTTGTGTTTCCTTTTCTGCAGTAAGATATAACTCTAATTATATTTCATACTCTCCTGCACCTGTTCACCACCGGGTATTGTGTGAGGAGGTAAGGATGTGAAGCAGACGGCACTTTACAGCTCCCTGTGTCAGCTTTCAAAAGCCTCCTGAGAATTACAGTTGAACAGACGTCCTCTCTTTACAGAAAGCAAGACTATGCTGTCAGGAAACAATCAAGCTGAAGGATAGGGTGTGATTTTTTTTAAAAAAATAAGTCTTAAGTGAGTCTTTGCTACTCTGAGGGCTTTTTAATTAATCACCAGAAAACACGTGGTTGTTTGCATTCAACATGCACAGCAGCATAACCATTTTGTTTCTGAACATTTGAAATTGCAGTGGCTTGTAGTATCTTAGCCCCCACATGAGCTACCTCACAGCTGAAACGTTGGAACCTCCTGTCTCTGTCAAGGTCACTTCCATGCTGCAACACCAGCCCGTGATCCAGAGTTCACCACACACAGCAGTGATACAAATAATAATGCAAGAAACAAGAAAGAATCCCAAATGTGCCCTCTGCATGAGGAAAAAATGCAGTTGGAGTAGGTAAATACAGGATAGTGGGATTGAGTTAGAATTTCAAAGAATACATTGTTTTGGGGATGGAAGATGATTTTTATATTCTCTTGATACACCCTCTCGATTAATAAGTGAATTCCCAAAGTTCATTCTTTCCATCTTGTTTTTCACTGATTTTCCTGTTTATCAGAAAGGTAGAACCTACCAACAGTTATTGGAGTCAATAAAAGCAACCATAATGTTTGCCTTTTATTAATTACTTCTGTGCAGGGAATTCTCTCCTGTAAATCTGTCCCTTCATTTTTTATTGGAAAAATGGATGTTTAGAGCAGCGCTATTTGCACATACTGTAAGAACCAATCAACCAAATTAAACTTGTGTTTAAAAACCAATTCCCACCATAGAAGAAACTGTAGTGTAGATGGAACATTAGGAGGAACCAGCTGGAAATTGGGTGGGGTTTTTCTTATGAAGAATTTAAATAGTATTTAGTAATTTGTCAAAATGTTCAGCAGAAGATCTCAGTTTTTCATTGAAAAGTGAGTAGTTCATTTTTTTCCTATCAAGACAGAGTAGTACTCAAGGAAAGAATGCACTTTCTGTAATGATAATAATTCAACAACAGCAACAACACTAATAACAATAATAATGGTGGTGACACAACAGGTTTGAGCTGATAGAAAGGCTGTTGGAAGAGAAGAGTGGGATGAAAGGTAGATCAGGAAGCAAAGCAAAACTGATGGGCAGTTCTGTACACCGAGGTTCCTAGGATCCGTGTCATCCGTGGCATTGCAACAACAGTTAAAAGTTAAAAAATACACCATAAGAAAAAATCACAGAACTCTTCCTACTCTTCTTTTGTTTGCAGATGTTGCCCCTTCTTGC
Source organism: Neopelma chrysocephalum (assembly GCF_003984885.1). Lineage (NCBI taxonomy): Eukaryota > Metazoa > Chordata > Aves > Passeriformes > Pipridae > Neopelma > Neopelma chrysocephalum. The sequence goes on along the minus strand of NW_020897690.1, from coordinate 28,510,455 downwards.
TGTGTACAACCAGGCATCTTCTGCTTTCTGATTAGTGAAGAAGTTACTTTACAGTATTGGTCCCTATTTTCCGTTTGATTGTGGTCAGCTGAGCTGATGGGACACAGAACAGAATGCATCAGTACATCCAGTAAGGTCACTTTAACTGTTACTGAACATGAATTTTTCAGGATACTGTACTATCCGTGCTCCCCGTCTGAGTGTGCTGTTTAATGCATTGTAGCCATTTCCCTTGGAATTAAAACCAGAAATGACAATTCATGTTATGTTAAAAAAAAATGCTGATCTGGTGTTTGCAGTTTTGCTACTTCCCTGGAGTGTAGGCAGGACAGAGCTCTTAGCAGGAGTTGTGTGCCTTGCCCTAAGGCAAAATTAGAACAAGGAAGCCCATGCACTGCCTTTTGTTTTCTTTTTTGAGTGTGTCATGTCTCTTTGGAACATAAGTATTTCTGGTGTAACGCTGACACTAAATGAAAGTAAACAGTGCTGATGGGCAATTGCAAAGAGTTTAGCTCAGCTAAGCATTCCAGTGTTATTTCTTTTTCATTATTGAGAGCATCTCTGTGTTGGAAATGGTGGAATACACAGAGGAAAATGTAAACTAGAAAACATACAGTGTAACTGAATCACTATATTGCTCTTTCATCAAGTGCAGTTTTCTGGGGAAGAGTGAGAAGGGGAAACAATTTTAGTGTCATCATGCCTGTGAGTCAGGCATGTGTAGACACACTGACTTTCTGGAGCTTCCAGAGCACATGCTTAGGATGAATTTTTGCATCAGAAAGCCTGTGCTTTCTTGCTCTTGCTAATATCTGTCTGTCAGGTGGCATGAAGAATCAGGTTCACCTGGGCCTCTTCTATGCCTGGTCCTCCTGGTGTCAGAAGTGGTAGGGTCAATTTGCTTAAGGAAAAAAACTTGTTCTGGATTCTACTTTTTCCAGTCTGTTGTAGCACTGCGAGAAATTAATTCAGGACTGAGCCATGCTACCCTCTCAAACTGAGCAGGATTCAAGCTGATGACTTAAAAGGGAAAAACATACAGGGGTTTGGCAGTGTCACATGGCATCAAGTTCTCTGCACGTGTGAGAATGAGTCATCTAAATTTTTCTCCTTGGAAAAGCAGTGAATAAAGTTGTTAATTCTTTCAAAGCAGAGTCAAAAGATCTTTTCACAGGACTGTTTCATCTGGAATAGAAATTGCTGTAGGGGAAAACCAGGGCAGATATAAATGTTGCAATTAAAGTGATGCAGTCAGAGAGTGCATGATGTGAATCACACATACAAGCACCCAGAGATTGCGCTCTGAGTAAATTGCGTTTGCAAGAGGTTTAAAAGATGGACTCAGTTTTCAAAGCAGAGTTGTCACAGTGCCCTTTCAGATGCCTTCCATGCCCTATACTCCAGCTGCTCTTCCAGGAGTTTGTGGATTTGCAGTTTTGTCTCGTGTGGTATTGTCTGGTATGGTAGTCTCATGTGGACATTTTACATACTTAAGGGCATCTAAAGTGGCACTTCACACCCCTATTCAGGTAGCCAAAACCCTCTGAATGCCAATTCCAGAAAGTGCTTGGGTGGAATTGTGGGGACTGATGCAGCTTTTGCTCTGTATTAGTAATTCCCATTAACATTTGTTTGTTCTGCATCACCGAAGTAAAAGGAGCCTTTGTCACAGGTTATTGCACAGCTCTGTCTGCCCCACTGTGGGGTAGAGATAGAAACAGAGATAGTAACTTCTAACTAAGGTTTGAAAAGTGAATAAATCTTACACCACATCAGAAGCAGGTGTTTTTAATCTCTGATTGAACGACCCTTCAGAAATTTTTTTTCGAGTCAAAAGATAACATCATTTATTTTTGCTAAATTAGGTTTCAAAAAGATCCTAAAAGTGTGTTCCAGATCATAGTAGCATTTTCATTAAAAAATTTATTAAATCTTGTCCAGACAATTAAAAGAAGAGCTGTATTAACCAGCTGTGTACAAATCAGTGGCTACTTAAGACAGTGGTTAACATTACCATAAATAATTAATAATTCTTGGACTTGAATTTTAATGCCGACATGTATATGTGTCATATATACATGGTCTCATTCTTTCTTTTTATTTTTCTCTCTTTTTTTTCCTATCAAGATAATAAATTCCGTTCTTCAACAACTGTTCTGATTCTGTTCTTCTCAAGATATTCAGGTTCCTGTCTGTGAATAAGAATTGCTTTTAAAAGCAGTGGTGTGAGCAACAGAGGGCAATGCATTTGTGTTTGGGGAATCCAAAGTTTTCAAATAATTAGATAGAGAGGGAGGTCTTGTCTGATTGTATGTCCATAAAGTGCTGTTATTCTATTCTGTACAGAGCCATACATAATTCTAGCATCTGAGTTCCTTCTGGCATGGCAGTAAGTGGTGTGCTTAGTGTTTTGTGGTCCCTAAATTCCTCTAGATCAAAAGTAGAGTCATGGATTGCATTTCCTTTGTTTTTCCAGCTACACCAGGGACCAATGAACATACTTTGTATTTGACTCTACCACCCGACCTTGGAAACATTGGAGTTATAAAATCTTCTTTACATTGGCTTTACAACATGATGCTGCTTTTACAGTGTGTAGGCTGTTTTTACTTCAGCGATGCAGAACAAACAAGTGTTAACAGGAATTACTAATTCAGAGGAAATGTTTCCTTGGAGCTTATAAAATCCCAGGTTTGCAAATGATTTGGACATCCTCTGAGATTTTAATGCAGTTTAGCTTTCCTTGAAACAAAAGAATGATATCTTTGAGTGTTTTAAGGACTGCTACTTCCAGCTAAGTGAGTTAATCTGGTAATAACTATGTGCCTAGAGTTTGGTGATGCAAAATTTGCAGGTTTACGTACAGAACTATTTTTTGCTGAGGAAGCAATGTATAATGAGCTCCGAGAGCCAGCAAGTGTCTGCAGCTTTCACTTGTGCAGTTAAAAATGAATTCTTCCCTGTAAATTGTGAGCAGCTCCAGGAGAATCTTTTTAATATGTGTAAAGCAGGGTGTGCATAGCAATAGCAAATGCACTGATACCACAGTGCAAACATTTTGAAGCAGAAAAACAATGTTTTTCACAGTGTTTTATTTGTTTTAACTAACTCATGTGCAGCATCAAAAATGATGCCCAAGACTAACTTGAATTCTTGAAAAGTCCCTGTATTGTGTTAAACTGCAGCAGTGGGATGATAAATCAGTGTGAGCGTGAAGGAAATATGGCCCCATGCATTATGCCTTGCAGTGCTTCATATGAGGTGGGCCTTTGAGGCTTAGCATGGGTTACTGACCATTTGGGAAGAACAAAGTTTTGCAATGATTGCTTACACCAATAAGTGGTCATACAGATGCTCTTATCGGGGCACATTGCCAGGGCAGGAAGGCACATGATGCTTCCCAAGAATGCTTCACTGCAAATTTACCTTTGATATCAACCATTGAGATACGTCTTGCAACCTTTCTTTTACAGTTAAGCTTTGGGCAAGCGTGACTCTTTAAAACTTTTAGACGCTGAGGTTGTACAAAAGCCTGACTTTTCAATGACTGCCATGTTGTCTCTTGGCACTTGTGAACACCATGCCTTCTTTATTTTGTTTACTTTATCGCTTCTGCTGTTTTCTCACAGAATTTGGTAAGCAAGTCCCATACTGGCTGAACAATATTTATGCATGTGTTGTATCTTCTGTGATATCCTAGTTTTTCAAAAACATCCTGGCAAACTTTCAGCAGTTTCACTTCAGGTGTTCTTGCAATATGAGCAGCCTTAGATAGATGCTTTTAAATATTCTTGGTTTTTTATTCCACTTACCTGTAGGACATGATTGCCTTCTGGCACGCTGATCTATCTTTGAGGAGAAACAGACAAAAAGAGAAGACAGTGTAACACCCAGGCTTTTTCTTCTTTCTGTCCATTTATTATTCTCTGTTACTAAGCTAAGCAGAGCTCTCAGTTTGTAAGCATAATATTCCCTTTATACAAAAGCTCTTTTTCTCATTTGGATCACCTCAATTTTTCACAATTCTCTGAACATAAACTATGAAAATTGTCCCTTTCATTCCACCCTACCTCGTGAATCTCAGTTATAAACTGCGGAAGGGTCACGAGCAAGATGTTGCAGAATACAAGATGTTGCATTTTAAAAGTTTTATGGACACTCATTTGGGATGGCCTGCATAAGTCACTGGTCATGTAATGCTTTAGAAAATTAGAAGTAATTAATTTATAAATGAAATTAATGGGAAAAATGACCATGAATTTTAATAAAAGTGTAATATTAACAGGAATGGAACTAATTAAACTTTGAAATAAGAGGCAGCCTCTTCATCCCTTAGACTACACAGCTGTGATTATAACTGATGGAGATTCAGACATATTAAATTGACTGCATGAAGGCTTTCTAACTGGTCCATGAATGGTGTAAGGGGAAAGGAGGGAGAGAGTTGCAGAGGACTGTCAAAGAAAATCAAAAGTGAGGGTAAAAAATACTGAGTTTATGCCATGCCTGTTCTCCAGTTTGTGCCGAGTTACAATGTTCATCATTTGCATTACCCGGAGGTTTGGCTTCCCCAGTAAGGAAGGTGGAAGAGTTTTTCTTGCCTCTTGCATCCTTGCTTGGGTGTGTTCCCCAATTAGAAGCACTTTTTGTGCCTCATAAGATGCAGGCTCTGTGCAACCTGGAGCTTCCCTCTGACTACAAAACCCTCACATCACTGGGAGCAGATACAGAGCAGCACCTTTTTCAGTTTAGCTTGCTCGAGACTGAACTGCATTTCTTTCTCTTGGTTACTTTCCTGCAAGCAATGCTAAGGTGTCCTATGAATGCCTGGTTACAGATTTTCAAACATGTTCTCTAAGTAAAAAGCAGTCTGTAGGTTGATGCTACTTGGCACACACAGCTGAAGTGTATGTGCATGTGTTTTTTGTCTGCCTATCTAGATACTAACAATTCTCGTGGTCTTTGGAAAATTAAAGCTCATCTATGTTTATCCAATTTCTTCAAACTGAGATCTGAAGTTCAGTTCTCTTCTGCTCAAGCTTTGTTGTATGTCTGGTTGGTGCTTAGTTCTGGTTCACCTGATCTGCATTTATATGCCTTACTTTTCAATTGAACTTTTACCCGTCACGGGCTGAGAGGCAAGTTATATTGCTGGGCCTCAGTTAATTACCAGTGCCATTATTTTTTATTTGTGGTGCCTAAGCAAGCACAGGTACAGGAGTACAGCAGGTCAAGTCACATTTGCAAAGAGATCATTACTCAATTAGTGCTTATGAGTATAAACGAAGGAAAGGAATAATTAAGAGTATGGCGGTAACAGCATTACATGCCTGCCTTAGCGCTAAGGAACTTGCTCTACATAGAAGCCCACTAAAAGGATGAAGGATTAGAAGGGATGTATATAATGCTTGGAGGCAACAGGGAATTTGTGTGAGAGACCCTTCTCGCAGAGAAATTAGAAGAGCTTGTTAGAAGAGGGCAAAAAATCTTGGGTCTGGTTTTGCAAAATTAAATGTCTTTGGTTTGAAGGGTTTACTGTGTGGGTAGTTTCATTTTGGTTGTGAAAGCAAAAGTGAAAAGCACCAGACATTCAAGATCATCCCTGTCCACTCTTATCAGAAAGGCCCAAAAATGTCAAAGTTTTGCTTAAAAGCTCTTCTGTCTCTCTCTAGGCAAACTGGTTTTCCTTTTAGGTTCAGCTATACTTCTTCCTCTAGCAGGTTGCATTTACACTAATTCCCGTTTTTTTTTTTACTATTTACCTCAAAAAGTACTGAACTGCAAACTCTGTAACTGAATGGATCACTGCATGGGCTTGGAAGGGCTGTCTAACTTTGTTCTTCAACTTATAAACCAGTGGTGCTGACAGCGTGGACTCTGACATAAAGCTAACTATGGGAAAAGAGGTACTGCTCCCCTCAGAGTAAAAGAGCTACAGCAGTTGAGGCCAGATGAATAGCTAGGTTTTTGGGTTACATGTCCTTCCCTGAAAACTGATTAATTTGAGGGACACCATGTGCGTGCTATTTGTTAGCTGGGCAAAATATTTCTGAACGAAGTGGCAGTTCAAGGATTTTTAAAGGAGTTCTGGAGAAGAAATTGTTGTACACAAGAGCAGGGATGTGCCATGAAATGTTCTCTAGTTTTTAAAATATAAGGTCCGAACATATACCTGTAAAATTAGAGTGCTGATTTCAGTGAGAGCAGGGGCTGTTGTCCTCACGATGTCACCAGACCCAATCAGTGTCTGGAACCACAAAAGATGGAGCCACAGACTATATGCCATGAAAAACTCTCCAGGAGTCATCCAAATCCACAAAACAGGTAAGATCATAGTATACAAAAAAAAGAAAAAATAGCCCTAAAAAATTGTTAACCTCCTTTTCCATTGAAAAGACTGTCCTGGCTTGTTCTCTAATTCCAGGCTGAGAGGAAACAACCCCTTGATTGTGGCCTGTTCCTTCTAACACTGAAGATTTGTCTTCCAATTTTATCTCACTCACTCATCAGGGTAGTCTATTGTCCTTGCAATGTACAACTGCTTGCCTTTCCTACAGGTTGTTCGCTGGGAAAAAGCTCCACATGAAGAGAACCCAGACACTCTTATACATGGGTGCCTTCAGTTCACTTCTTTGTGGTGCTGTTTTACTCTTCCCTCTCAGTTTTTAAAAATCTTCTGTACAGCCCCTGTGATGTGTAATTGAACTGGCAGCAATACACAGTTGGATAGGGAAGCTGAGTTGCAAGACTAGCACAGTAAAAAACAATACTAGCACCGTCCCAATCTGCACCAATGACTAGATGGTGGTTTCTTCTAAGCATGGATACATTATAAGTGACACAGTGACAGAGATTGGTTTGGGGTTTCTTTTTGCCTCCCCTCTGTGTATATGTGTGTGTAGAGATCATCATAGTAGGCAGATGGTGATGAATGTGATTTTTTTGCTGAGTGACAGATCCTTCCAATGATAAGACCCTAGAGGAATTTGATTCTGCAGTGGAGAATGGCCAATCTCTTGTTGCCACTTGAATATACAAATGCCAAAATGTTTATACCCCACAATGCCATGTAGCATAAATAAAGAGTGTGCTTCTCATATGAGGAAAAATACAGTTTGGTATTGTGGTGTTCTGCTCTAGCACTGCTGTAAAGCATTGAGATTTCACTGAGAAAAATGAATTTTTTGTGAGGCCAAATTGCAGCAGTATGTGAACTTTTTCTATGGGACAGGGGTATCCAGTAACCCCATGGGGCCTCTGAAAGCTTGAGCAAGGGAAGGATTATCAAATTTATTTTTAATTTGGAGGTGTGTGTTTAAAATTGCATGTGCTTTCAAATGTTTGCAAATATTTTCTGAATCTGAAAAACTTTTTAGGAAGCATGTTTCTTCACAGAGCCTTCAACCCTTTGACTGGTGAGCGTAGTGCAACCTTAACCAGCTGAGGTTGTAGTGGCTGCACTTATTTTAGTGCACACATTTCACGTGGATTTAAACTGGCCTGAGGGTTTGTTTACATCTGCTTTTCTTATGGAAACGTTGGCATCAACCTCTTTTCTTGATAGATGCATTCAATGCCAGGTGTCCACTGAAGCCACTCTATCCCTCCCCTCCTCAACTAGACAAGGGTAAGAAAATATAACATAAGGCTCATGGATCAAGATAAGGACAGGCAGAGATCACTCACCAGCTACAGACATGGGCAAAACAGACTTGACTTGGGGAAATTAGTTTAATTTATTACCAGTCAAATCAGAGTAGGGTAATGAGAAGTAAACCCAAATCTTAAAACACCTTCACCCTACTGCTCCCTTCTTCCCAGGCTCAATTTCATTCCCAATTTTCTCTACGTCCTCCTCCTGCTGCAGTGCAGGGGGAGGGGTAATAATGGTTGTGGTCAGTTAATCACATGTCGTCTCTGCCTCTCCTTCCTCCTCATGTGGAGGACTCCTTCCCCTGCTCCAGCATGGGATGTCTTCCACAGGAGAGTCCTCCATTAACTTCGCCGTGAGTCCTTCCCACAGGCTGCAGTTCTTCACAAACTGCTCCAGCAGCCCAGCAAAGGGGGAATATTGATGTCCCTAATATGCATGATAGAGAGCCCTGACAGAAAGGTTTGCTAGCAGAAACCCGGGTAATGAGATGGGAGATGCTGCATTCCTGTTGCTCCAGAAAAGCAGGGGCCTGTTGACTTCCAGGGGCAGACTGCCAGGTTAGCCATGCTCCTTCATGCTTGAGCTGTAGGTTAAGAGCTGGAGATTAATGGCTTTGAGGGACTGGGTAGGTCAGCTGGCCTTTGTTTCTTGTACTTGGGCTTGTGCTAAGGGTATGCTCAAGACCAGAGTATTAGGGGTTAATAGGACACTGAGGGATGGTTTAGTATATGGTTAATTAGTTATCATGCAGGCTGATTGATTGCCTATCTATTAAATCTTCTGTTGGTGGACTTATTACTCATCTGTAAAATGGTTATAACACCTATAAATCATTTAAGAAACTTTATAATTAATGTATGAACCTGTTCTTTAGAGTGAAGATCTTCATCTTAATACGCTGTTTTTTTAAATTACACATACTATGGCAGCACCTCATGAGAGCATGTCTACCATACTGAGCAATTCAATAGAAAGGATCCCATGTGTTTCATAGTGGTTGCTTGTTTTCCTCTCCAAATTTTTGTCCTTGTCTTTGTGAAAGTTAACACATTGTCTTTAAAGATTCTCTACAAGGTCTGTTGCAAAACCCTGTATGGCTGTTGAGCCAGTAGGAATACAACCATTTGCTCAGTCAGTGGGAAGTACCACATTTTAGGCTGTTACACTACCGTGAAAACCAAAGCCAAATGCCAGGTGGTCCTTTCCAGTGGAATCTGGTGGGGTTCTCAGTGGCTTACAAAGAATAATGTAAGTTCTTGGCCAACACTGTTTTTGTTTGATCAAGTCGTGCACAGCCTGGTCTAAACTGTTAGTATCTGAGGGCATTTCTGGGGTTGTGCTCACTTATGCCTATTTGTGGTGCTGAGGAATGATTCCAGGGACTGTGGAAATCTGGGACTGACTCATGTCCCCAGACCCTCTTATTCCCAGTAAAACCCTCTCTGTCTGAAAAGCAAGGCCTGTACCTGGTTTGGTTCATCCCATTATTTCCCTGCTTTCGGAGAGACCCTGTGGAGTACTTGTCGACCCTTTTGCCTCACCTGAGAGCTGTGTGGCTGAATTTGTGGTGTAGTCTCGCTATTTGTGTGGCTAGAGTTTTCTTTTTTTTTGTTCCTCTGATTCACCCACAAAAATATATCATCTAGCCCTACTGCTGTTGCTGGGAAGAGATTGTCAGGGCATTTTTTTAAATGAAATTTTCAAATGCTTCCCTCCCACTCCTTTACTTTCTATATTAGCCTTTTGGAAATCAGAAATTGAAATCTGTTTCCTCTCTCGGGTTTTCTTTCTCTGCTTTTTTTTTTCCTGTTCTCCATTATACTGCTTGAGTGCTGGGTTGCTGATTTTTGAAGGCAGCCTGTAAGTCTGTGAAATGAAACAAGCAAAGAAACAAACAGTAGCACATTGAGATGGGGAGGATGTTAATACATTTTGCAGAAAGCTTCTGCAGACTTCAGATTTTCAGGCAGAAAAGCAGGGACACAATAGGTAATATTAGAGCGGACTTCATACCATAAATACCTCCGTGCTGCTCTAGCACAGATGTGGGTTGCCAATAAGCATCTGGTGCCAGACAATGAATTTCTGTAGACCCCGTGCAATTCTATGCAAGTCTCTGTGCTGTGTGATGAAGATGTTTATAGTTGCTGGAGTGCCTCATGTATGATACATAATTCAGGAGATTATTGATATAGATCTGTCCTATGTTGTGGAGTCCTCGCTCAATTGCAGAACAATTAAGAGTCCAAAATGAAATGTATCTCATTATGGTACATACTATATTGCTCCTCAGGACATGTTGGCATGAAGGCTGGACACTGGAACATTGGTCCAACAAACAATGCCAATTTCTCTCTGTGTCCTGTTAGTGCAGTGGGGTGTGATGTCATACTGTCGTCTGGAGGTAACGCTGACTCAGCCTGGGCTCCCTGGCACTATGTCCCTGAAATCCATCTCCTCACAGAATGCATCAGCACCACGAAGTGGGGAATGAACCTGTGCCTGTCTTATTTCTCTTTCCATGTGCTCTTCCCTCCTGTCAAGGGATTAACTTTGTGTATGAAAGAACAAGAAAATCAGTCCCTTCTTTTATGATAATAACCTGACTTCAGGAGTCCTGGTCAGTGCTGCTGGCTTTGGGAATCCCATCACAAAATTCAAGCAATTTGTGTGTTTTCATTAAAAAACCAGCCTCCTAAAAAAGCAGCCCAGCTTTTCAATTATTTAGAGAAGTGAGATTTTCATTACTGGAAGCCCTGGGACATGAGCTCCAAAGTTGCCAGTGTTATTGGCAAATTGTTAAAAATAAAATGCAATTATTTCTTAAAAGAAAAATTTCTTGTGATGAAGCAAAGAAAGTTGAATTATTTGGAGATAGCTGACTTGTGTTTTTTTGAATGATTGTAAGTGATAAAACTGTTGTCCCCTGCAAAAGAAGCCACAGGGCCACTGTGGCAGGATTAGCTGTTCTCCATGTTTCCTTCTAATTGCAGTATGATTTATACTTCATCTTGATACTTGGAGTTAAAGTCATAAAAAATCAATTTTTAGCTTTGTTATTGAAGACTTATCAGAGAAGGGCTACTGGAAATGTTCAAATAAGCAAGCGCAGGTATAAGGGTAGGAGGCCCTTTTTCTCTCAACCTATGGCTTTGCATGACTGTGTAACCTCCTCAGCTGCATCAGAAATTTCAGCATAAAGTAGCTGCTGCAGCCATTGTTTTCTGTTCATTCTCAGATCTTTGCTCAGGCAAAGATTATTTCTAACATAGTCCTTCACTGTTTGCTACTTTTCCTCTTCAGCCAGAAGTAGGGTCAGTATTTTCCCGTTATTGTTGTCTTGTCCTCGTGTTCTGAATGTTCTCTTTGCAGGGATAAACTAGACATCCTCATAGCCATGAACATCCTCATAGCCAAATACCTCCATATTCTCCCTGTTGTCTGATTCACAGCCCTTTTAAATAGTACTTGCTGTCCAATGTACCTCAAATCTCATGATCACACAGCAGGTTCCCTCCTGTTTCCTGATGCTCTTGGATCTGCACACTCCTCAGAGCTGGGATGCTACATCCTGCCTTCTCATGTGAGCTGTCCTGCCCCTAAATATGTGTCCACTTGCACATTTCAGTCATGCTCCCTTGTGCTTGGCTGACCCATTGTGTGGATCCCACGGGCCTGCAAGAAGCACCAGGAAGAGGCTGAGTGCACATGATGACAGTTTGGGATATGTGCAGCTTACATGGGGTCTCAACCTGTGATCAGATGCATCTTGACCCTCTCTGATGCTGGTGTTTCTAGATTGAACCTACGCATTCCAGAGCAAGCCTCAGAAATCAATTACCCTTTTCCAGGGCTATTATGAATGCAAAGAAGTTATTATTTAATGGGAAGTCTGTCTTGGCCAACCCCTGCACAGCAGATCCCTTTGTCAGTCATCCTCAAAGCAGTTTAGCAGAGGGACATCTGAGCACAGTTAAAACAAACAAATGGGCCCTGAATGCAGGACCTTCCACAAAAGACTTCAGTCATAAACTCAGCTCATCTAAACACCATAAAAATGTTACCAAGCTCTACAAACACTGCTGCAGTGTGTCAACCCTGATGGCTTGTTGCAGGGAAAGCAAAGCTTTTTCTGTTTTCATAGTGGTGTTGTTGGAGGTGTTTTAGGGTTGGAGCAGACTTCATCAGCTACATGGAACATCAGGGAAATCAAAAGAGCTGAAAGAAGGCACAATGCTGCCATGTACAATGGTGCAGTTGGCTTGCAACAAGTTGCATTAGAGCCTGACTATAGTGTGGCTCCTCATCCCTTACTACATTTTTAGCGAAGGGAGATGCTCCAGCTTTTATAATGTATTGATTAGCAGGAAAAAAATAGCATGTGTCGTGATGCTGTCTGTAGGCTCTCTCTGCAAAACTTTTCAGTCAAAACTAGGTCAGGTTTAAAAGCCTAACATGTGCACTGAAGCGCAAAGGCAGCGATAGAGATGACTTGTTCCCAGTAATGATATTTTAAACAAGAGGAAAGAGCCAGCATTCTGTTTATTTAATGGCTGCAAGCTGATCGGATGTTTCACTACAGCTGTGTTTTGTTTTTAGACTCTATCGCAGTATTTACTTGAAGAGACAGGACAACGAGTTGCAGGCGGGGTGGATGCGACAGCAAAAGTAGCCAAATTGTGTAATTTTTCTTGTTATAATTCTGATACATTGCAGTACCCATTATACACACACAATGAGAGGTGCTTTCCTGGCCTTAAAGGCGGAGCAGCTAATGTAGAGAGGAGACCATTATCTCTGTGTTGTTGACGGGGATCTGATACAAATAGAATAAATTATTTGCTACAGGTGTAAAGAAAGTCTTTATCACACTGTGTACGAAACCAGTGCCATGTTCTTGCATCTGGTCTTCAATATGAACATCTTTCAATTAAAAGAGAGGTTGGCCAACTAGTTTTTGCCACATCAGATTAGGCAGTGGGGTGGGGTGCAGTAATTGCTGCTGACAGCATGTATATCCACCAGCACTGGTGTGTCTCACTCACATCCTTTCTGGACTGTACACCCTTGTGAAGCAGTGTGGGCAGCGCTATGGGTACCCAACCCAGCAAATTGTGTTCCTCTGAGGTTTTACTCCTCACTAGTGTCTCTTTCACTGATGTCCCAGCGAAACTTCTCTTCATCCATGTTGGAGTTGTGCAGACAGAGTCAGGATCATAACATCATAGAATGGCTTGGATTGGAAGGGACTTTAAAGATCATCTAGTTCCCACTGCCTTGGCGTGGGCAGGGACGCCTTCCACTAGACCAGGATGCCCAAAGACCTATACCAGGCCTTGAACACTTCCGGCAATGGGACATCCATAACTTCTCTGGGCAACCTGTTTTAGTGCCTCAGCACCCTCACAGTAAAGAATTTCTTCTGAATGTCAAATCTAAACTTACTCTTTTTCAGTTTGAAGCCTCAGCAGTCCCTTAGGCACCTCTGGTCCATGTGGATCCCTCCTTTGTGGCTGGCAGATGATGGCCTGCGGAGAGAGAAACACTCCTCTAGGGGTGAAATCTTACTCTCCTGAGAAGGATGTCTAAGTTAATGTGCTTTTAATGTGCTGTCTTTCTTTTTTCTTTTTTTTTTTTTTTCTGAAGAATCATCTGCTCTCTCTATTGTCTATAAAAAGAGCTTAAACATTTAATTTTTACATCTGGTCTACACTTTTTTCTGAAAAAATGGGACCTGCTGTATTATTGGTCTCAAATCCTGCTGGGGTGCACCAAGATAGCTGATTTTCTTTAGCAATAGTATTACAATGTAGTACTCTCCAAGGGCTACTGATAACAGAGCCACAGTACATATCAGGAATCCTGTGCTGCTTCAGTAATTCATATTTATTGTGTGCTTTGATGTTTCTGGAGAGAAGGTCTGACAAAGAAACAAAATATTGTGACTATAGCTGATAAAGTGAGACAAAGGAATGGATTAGGATCTGGCTTGCTACAGCTTTTTGCTCAGATCTATTCTAGGTAGGCTTTAAGGGAGCCTGCATCACTACAACCTCTGAATGCCTTTCAGTAGGGCGTTAAGAGATGTTACCAACATCTGCTACTTGTGAGTCATCCTTTTCCTCTTTTCCCAGAGCTAGAAGGGTATGTACTTTTTGAAAAGGAATATGCAGGTTTATATTCTATCTAGCATGTGCTTGGGGCTCTAAAATGCTTAGCAGTCTGCTTAAATAAATACTAAAGTTCTTCACATTGTTATGTTATTTAGAGTGGGTATACTGGGTGGAAAGCTACAGCACAGAAAGACCACTAAAATTTGTCTGACTTGCGTGCAGCATCAGCATCAGAGTCAAAACCAGGCCCCAAGGCTCTTAGTCTCTTGATGTTGCTTGTTAGCGGCGACCTGGGAAGGCACATTTGGCCATATGTGGCTTATACAGGGTTATGACTGTTCACCTAAATGTTGGTGTTTTCTGTGAGCCCAGATGCGAAAACACAATAGTATGATCATTGGGAAGGTTTTCAGTCTTCCTATCTCCTTCACCAGATATTTTATTGGGGTGGCTGCTGCAGGGGATGGAGCTGTTTTCTTTACTGACATTAGATTCTCTTGCACAAACCTGGAAATGAAATCAGGGCTGACAATATGCTGAGACTAGACCACATCAGAAAATGCTGACAGAAAATGCTTGTTTTATTTGGTCTTGTTCAAAGCAGTTTACCGCCTCTTCACTGTTAATTTATCAAACAGAACCATGAGGTGGCTGAAATTTTTTAGGGAAGATGAAGGAGGCACAGTATCTTATAAATCGATCAGTTTGGAGCTCTCACTGTGAGTGATGTTTTTAAAATGCTAACATCATCTGTAATTACTCAAAATTACACATAATTTGTGTTGTGGTTGTTCACTTCTCTAACAGTAGGAAAACACTTTACAATTAACTCTGGATGATAAGATTTAATAAGAGCTTTCAGGCTTTCAGAAATTTTTATCCTACTCACCTGTTTTGAGTTGTAAATGCCACATTGACTTTTGGTTTCTTTAGTGGTTGGACATCTGGCTGAAAAGTAAATAAGAGTTTTGAATATATGGAAATCATGAAATGAAACTTTCTTGGATTAGTAGCAGAGATAATTTTATGTTGTGGGATTGTATTTCTGATTTAATCTATAGATGTGTTTATATTATCAGTAAAAAATAGTTTTGCACCTCAGCTATAGCTCAAAATTCTATTGCCCACCTGCCACGTATGCCATAGGCATAATTTACGAAGTTGCAAGAGGAAATCTGCTTAGATCAATATACTGCTGGGACAGGTTACCATTTCTACAGTGATTTCTTTTGAAATCTTTGTAATTTTTAAAACTTCTTTGTGCTTCTATTTATTTGTAAAAAGCCTTATGCCTATTCTGTAGTCATAGTCTTTGCAGAATTTGCAAAACTCTTTGTAATCTCAGGACAAGAGCACAGTCTACAGGCAGAATATGCATATTTTTCCTTCCCTCTAGTGTACGTCTTACATGCAAGATCACGGTCAGTAGGCACAAGATTGAGGCTATTGAAAGTACGTACCTCAACTAGTGACTCTTCTTTTTGAGAATGTGTCTCCAAGAAGAAAGTAAACAAGAATTTTCTAAACCAAAAAACTGCTCAGAGGTTGGAATAGGTCATGTGCAGGCTAGGGCTCTGTTTATGTTACCATTAAAAAGTCACTTGATTGCTTTGTAACTAATTTTTTTCTACTTCTTTCATCTGTGATACCTATGATTTTAAGAATATTTGGTTGAGGAGCTTCAAAAAGAAATTACCTTACCAGACAGGTTGTCTCCCTTCGACTGCTCCAAGAATAATCCATGCAAAAAGGGAAACAAATAATGCCAAACAACTCATTATGTTTAGCACAACTGCTTAGAAGAAGAGTAACTTTCTTATTCTGAGCTTGGAAACACCTTTTCTGTAAGTTCATACTGATACATGTTATATCTCAGGAACACAATAGGAAGGTTATGAAGCTGTAAAAATTCTCTTGTCTGGAGGCAAATAGCTCTATACTTAAAGGAAAAGGGGGATTCTTGTGTTTCCTGCTTTCTTCATCTTAACTGATTTGAATGATGACCAGGTTAAGACAATCTGGGGCAATTAGAAACCCACTGGGTACCATCAGTGACTGTGCTGCCATTCAGTGAGACCTTGATAGGCTGGAGAATTGGGCAGAGGGAAATCTAATGTGAGGTTCAACAAAGGCAAGTGTAGGGTCCTGCATCCGGGGAGGAATAACCCCAAGTACCAGTACAGGTTGGGGGTTGACCTACTAGAGAGCGGCTCTGTGGAGAAGACCTGGGAGTTTCGGTGAATGACAACTTGACTATGAGCCGGTAGTGTGCCCTTGTAGCCAGGAGGGCCAATAGTATCCTGGGGTGCATTGGGAAGAGTGTGGCCAGCAGGTCAAGGGAGGTAGTCCCCCCTCTCTACTCAGCCCTACTGAGGCCACATCTGGAGTACCGTGTCCAGAAAAAATTATAGGAATCATGGAACTGGTCTATAGGTACTAAGATGTGAGTTTGAAAATTCATATCCCCCAAGAGTCCCATTCCTTAATGGTGAGCTTAATAATGAATGAGGTCTGAAAATGATATTCAGACAATGTACTGTCTCCTGCATCAGCTCTTAAAAAAAATCACATGAGTTTTGAAAGTTATTGTGAAGTGACTCTCTTCTACCTCCTCCACCATATTACTCTAATGTCTCTTGGGAAATACAGTATCGACATCGCACTGCTGCTTCTGGTCAGAGTCAGTGGTGCAGGTGGTCTGATGTGCCACCTCTGAGACCAACAGTAAAATAACTTGCATGTCAGTGAGGGCAAGGTCTTCAGAAGAATGATAGAAGAAAGCAAAAGTGAAAACCTATCCCTAAAGTCTTGGTTTGGCAGTGAGACTCCCCAGTTTCTATTGTTTTCCTTGGATCACAGCTCTGACTCCACCTCAGTTTCACTGCTGTCTCTGCTAATTTTCCTCTGTCTGTTTAAACAGGATGCACTGATACAGATTATTACTGCATTACAGTCCAAATGAGAGGCAAATCACTGACCTTTATGCATGAGAACAAATCCCTTAGGTGATACAGCTGTTTTGCAGCAGTGGCTATCTTGGAATACTCTGATGGCATATGCATTGCCCTAAGAGAGACACAGCACAACTGAGTGAAAGACAGCTCCTCCTCTTCTGAATGTTCAGGATGTCAGCAGGCACAAATTAGGATGTCTTGAACAGACCCACTCCCCATTTACACCATCTACACGTGGAGAGAATACCTCAAGGGCTATTTCTTGAGCAGGATGCAATGGGCTGCATCACATCCACACACACAGGAGGAAGGAGAGCAACAACATTATTAACTTGCGACTGTATGGATTTCCTCACATGCCATCCTCAGTTTTTACTGAACCTACCTTCACTCTAAGATGGCATAAACCAAAGTGATCCAACGCAACATCACTTTAGTAATAAGACCCTGGCAGCACAAAGGCAAAAGCAACTGAATCTCCCCAACTTTGAATTTGTTCAGGTTAGAACTTTTCTGGAATCTGTAAGGCATCACTTGTGCCTCTTTCACATGCCTCCTTTCTCTTAATCATGGCCAGGACAAATAAGATGTGGTGCATATGCAGAACAGACCTCTGTGACTTATCTGTCCCTCCAGTTTGATGGCTCCTGGGAGCTGTGCTGAGACAGCAGGCAATGAAGCAGGTTCTAGCTTGTGCTATGTGAAAGCTGCATCAAGAAAAACCCAGGGACAGACTAATAAATCATATTTCAAGGTGACCAAAATATAACTTCTGAGTCCCCCAAGGATTTGTGTCACAATTGGCTTTAATGAATGGTCTAAAAGGGAATTTTAGGCAGCAAATGTGATGGTAGCACTAAATGATTAAGAGCAATAAAAGCTGGAGGAGAAATGACAAAACAAGAGGGACCTAATAAAACTGGATAAATGGGCAATGCAGCAGCAAACGAAATGCAGCGTTGCAAGAAAATTTACCATAAAAAGAACAATGTTAAGTCTTTTTATGCATTCTTGAGTTCTGTATTTTGCTTTGAACGGATCTGGACTCTTGATAGACAGCTTAACCACAGCCCAGGTGTGAGACCAATGAAGTATATGAGATGACAGTTCACGCAATCTACCTAGACAAGACAGAGATAGGTGAAAACATCATGACAGAGAAAACATCAGAGACTATAGTATTCACTATGGTCACTTGTATAACCAAATGTAGAGCAGAGGGCTTGAGAATGTCATGCCTAGGGCCATACTTTGAGCAGCAGAGACGAATTCCCAGAGGCCAGGCCATTAACTGAGAGAGAAGGAACTCTAGAGAGGCATAGAATCATACAGATGGCCAAGACAGGGGGAATGAATCACTCTTTGTCTATCTATGTTAGTTAGCGTTTAGAGGGGTTGCTTAGCCCATATGCTCAGTTTTTAAGTGTCTGAAATTAGTGAAATGACTTGCACACATTGTTATTTTTTCCTCTGAACCATTGATTTTCAGCCACAGCCGAGACTACGGGATTGTTCCTTTTGTTTTTTCCTGAGAACTGGCAACTGGGGAAAAAATGTCATCAGAGGTACAAAATTAAATGAATAGTGGTAAAAGCTCTATGCGCTCAAACCAACCTTGGAGCACAGGTGGACTGGGGACACTGGTGAGTGCATGTAGGATCTTATCCTGGCCCTCTGACATTTCTGACCAGGGCAGTGGGTGGAGTGTGGGTCCCATGCGTGACTGTGACTGTCACTGGGGGTGTCTGGTGTTGTGGCACAAGCCCAGTCCCTCCACCATAGCAGGCTGAACTCCCTGGCTCTTTGTCATGAGCAGGTTTTATGTAGTGCTGCAAATGTTCATGCACATGGTCAGGCCTGCCCTTGAGGAGCCCCAGGGCAGGATGCTGAGGACCTCTGTGACCAGCGTGCTTGTTTCATTGACAGCCTGTGGCACCATATATTTCTTCTGAGCTTAGAGTCTTCTCCCGTCTTCTACTTTGGGCTTGCTGAGCCCTCATATGTCTGAAAATGGATCTCATCAGTAAAAGCAGAGGGTTCTTCAGTTTTGTTTGTTGGAGTGTGATAGATGCAAGTGCTGATTGTTTGCATAGACATTTCACAGACTGCAAAAACACTGTCACCTGTTCCATAAAACAGGGAAAAAAAAGCACCAGTCTGCCAAGTGCCTACTAAACACCAGCTGGTAAGTGTCACAACATCAAGCTGTGCAGCTATTGACTGTGCTCACAAGTTAAGGCAAACCTGAGGACAATCAGACAGCCTAACGGTGACACACAGCTTAGGAAGGTGGACTAAGAACCTGCTCTTCCTGCAGGCTCCCCTGTGGTGTGAGTGCAAGCTCCCAGCAAAAGGAATGCTGGTCCTTCCACATCAGGTGATACACAGCCTGGGAAGCTGGTCCCAGCTGCTGCATAGCCTGTCTTGCAGAGACCACTTCTGGGGGCTTCTGTGGAGTTGAAACAGACCGTGAAGCAGCTCGTCCTGGGAAATTCTCAGTAAATGCAGAACGTTGAAGGCGATGTGATGCTGGAATGTATTTTTATGCCCCACCCTCCCACTCTACTTACAATAGGAGAATTAGACCATCATGGTATCAGGATATGAAGAACTATCTGGAGGCATTTTTGTTACTGTAGACTCCCTTTACTGTGAGTAAAGGGAGAGACAGTAATGATCTGAAAATACCAAACCATAGCTCTACGGAGGAACAAAGTCACCTATGTGCATTGTAGGCCTGTATGGCATCAAGGGATAAATGCCTAGTACTTCCCAGGGAAGGCTTTCAGCACTGAGTGTATTGATACAGTGGAAGACTGCCTAGAGAGGTTACAGAGCCTTAACAGTTGGGGGTTTTAAGAATAAACAGTCATCTGCTTAAAATATATAAAACTGATGTTTAATTCAGATAGGAAAGTAATGGAATAGATGTCCTTCTACCCTATGCTCTGTGATTTCTGTTGATGGGATGAGGCAGAAAGCTCTTGAAGTCTCTCGACAGTGGTTTTGTGTCCTGTACACCACTTCCTTAATCATGGTGGTTACAGTTCTTTGTCTAGTGTTTTAAAAGCAATATGATATATGAAGGTGAGTGCTACAGTATGAGTAAAAGAATCACTACCAAATAATTTTCAGTGCTGCTTCTGCAATGGTGTAAAGCATGTTCAGGTGATAAGCAGAACCCATGGCATATTATGTTTGTGAAGGCACAGATTTTCATCTTGTCAGATGAGCAAACGAGAAATCACTAAAACTTTTTTCCTTGGTGGGTGCATGGCTCTCCAGGGATGCATGACTTTGTATTGAGTCTACAGAAACAAGGAACCAGTCTTAAACTGGTACAGTCTACGATGAGGCAAAGTAGAGACTGCAGTGTTTTGTGCACATCTGCAACAGAAACAGAGCACAATATGACCATGGTAAAAGTGTGGTTAACTGGGTGGTTATGTCTGCATGTCTCTTTCCTGGGCAATTTGAGGTAGAGAGATTCCTTAGCTAGAAAGAAACCTGCAATCTCATTGCAGACTGTTCTGCTTTCAGAAGCCCTTTTCCACTTGCCATGAAACTTGTGTTAGTGTCATTTCCCTAGCTCTTCTTGTTTACACACGCAAACAAAACCAAAAGATAAGATCCAGGCATAGAACTTTGATTGCAGAGTAAGAATGATTATAAATGGCTATTTCATCTTACAGTCTTTTATGTCTCTGAACGCATGGCACTCTGTCAGGGCTGTGCAACTGGTTTCCAAATTTATCATTGCCCCAGCCATAATGTTTAAAAAAAATCAGCCAAGACTTTCTTTTGGCTTCAACATGATTGGAGTAGAAAACTAACTACTCTGGTGGGCTGTACTTGGGCTGGTTCACTGCTAAGGGCAATGTCCAAGTGAACAATGATAAAAGAAGCAGACAATCTGCTTGCTTCTGCAAACTGAAGACTAGTTTCCTTGACATGATGCTGATGAACCGTTTTTTCTTGATGCTCAAGGCATGTAAAACCACAAATAAACACTAACTGTGTGCGAAGTACTCAATAAATTGTCATCAGACTTTCATTTCTCTTTAACTTTTATTAAAAGAGGTGCTAAGGTACTGTACTGTATGCAGTACATCATATTTATTACCAAAATTAACAAATATACAAAATTTTTACATGTAATTTTCTTACATCCATTTATTGGTCTATAATACTGCATTTGTTCAAGTAGGTTATCTACAGTATGTAAACATCCCTTGGATTGACCTCACACAGATTAGGAAAGCCCATCTAACCCATGTAGTTACCAAATATAGCTTTTTCTTATTTTAAAATTTATTTGGCTTTCATTGGTAAAATCTAATCTTCACATTTGGCACATGGAAGAGACATCTACAGTGCAAAAGAGGCAGATTTTCTGGTTTTGTTCTGAGCAGTTTAGCAGAGTCATAGTTTTAAAGAGCCAAGAATAAATTTACACAAACTTGGTAGGAGATGGATTAGTGTTAATGCCAACGACTCACAGATCAGTCATTAAATTAGAGCAGAAATTCAAAGCCTCTTCCCCAGCCCTCTCAGTCATGAGGGAAAAAAGCCCCAACCTCAGCCTTGTTTCTAAAGGATTAAAAAAGGACTCTGTTAGCAACAGAGAGAGGAGGAGGTTTAGTTTACAAGGAGCCCTCTGAGACTGCAGTTTCAATTTTCTGCTTTGTGGAATTTTTTTTTCTCTTGTTAGCGAGTAATTTTTTTTCCTTTTTAATGGGGAAAATGTAACCAATGGGGAACAACATTTTTGTGGTGGCAATTTCTCAGTGAGTTGAAGATTACAGTTGGAGTTTACAGATCTTTGAACCCAGATGTATAGAGCTTAGTAAGCTGCCATGTACAAGGGGAAGAGAAAGGATGAGAGAGAGAGAGTAATGTCATTATATTCCAGGTGTGGAGCTCTCCAATTTTGCAGTAAAATCCAGGAAAAAAATTTCTTTCTTCTGGTTCTCATAGTTCCAAAAATGTGACTTAATTTAACTGAGTAAAGCTGATCCAGAGAGACCTTCATTCGCACCTTTCTTCCCGTTCTCATCCAAGCACCGTATTGCTATTTTATTAGGAGGCCTTACCCATGTCCATGGAAGCATCTGATGAGAATGGACCAAACTGGACACCATTTCACATGGAAAGCCCTCTGCCATTCCTCATCTGTTACCACAGAGCCCCGCTGCTGTCTGTGGCACCGTACATCTCAGCCAGCTTTTTGAAGCGCGGCCCCCAGTCTGTCAGATAGTCGTAGCTCTGGTCTGAGTCTGTTGTCACCGACTGTAAGGAGCTGAGTGACTCTGCCACCGAGCCATTCCCTTCAAACATGTATGTCTGGAGGGAGTCGAAGGGAGGCGCCCACAGGTCCATGTCGGCTTCATACAGCTTGGCAAGCACGTAGTTGTGGACGTTGTTGTCCATGACACATGCCTGAGGCACGTATCGGGAGAGGCTCTCTATTTCAGGAAGCATGTCCTGCCGGTTTTTCACCACCAGCTGAGCCTCCCGCGGATTCCACATGGCAGCAATATCAAAGGCCTCTGTGTCCTCCTCCCCGCCACCCTCGTCATCATACCTGACGATGTTCTCATGGATGTTCTCTTCCTCGTCAATGATGTATGGCTGTTTCCGCTGGCGCCGCATGGAGAGGATGAGGAGCACCAACACTGCAGGAGGCAAGCAAGACACAGGGCTGTCATCAAGGAGGCAGATCTTGCCAGTGTTTCAGACTCTCTGTTGCTCTATTTTCCCCTTGGAAAGCCCAACCACCCCTTGGATTTAAAGAGCTGTGATGTTTGCAAGTTGAGGAGTGTAAATCTCCCACCCTGGAGTCAAAATTAATAGCTTGAGGTCCTGCTAATTTGTTCCTTTTTACACCTCAATTCTTAACTCTTGGTGACACTTAGGACATGGATACGCTTGCAATGCACTGTAGTGATACAGAATTGAGGCACTTTAAAAGAATTTTCCCTTACTTCACTGCTCCTCAAACTGGGTCCCCTGAAATTTCAGAGAATGTGTGTTTTGAACTAATATCTCATGACTTGAGAGAATGAGGGAACTGAAGTTCTTTTGATACCAACAACTAACAGGGGATATAGAAGATCTGGGCAAGGAAAGGATGAATTTTAATTGTGGAGACAGAACTCAGGAAAGATGCTCAGCCCCTTTATTGCAACACAGCCACTATTTAAATGAACTGTCTCAAGGAAAAAGGATGGAGATGGGGACATCTCTTGACAAAAGACAAGAGATGGAACTGGGCTTACCACTCCTGTTTCCTTTGGGAGCATATGATCAGAAACTGCTGAGGATGAGAAAGTAACCTGTCCCCAGCCACAGTTGTCAGTACTTCCTCCTGTCATACCTCTTGCAGGAAAGCATGGGCATGCCAGACATCCTAGCACTTTGGGTGTCTGGAAGAAATATTTGCAGGCCATAGTTTTCCCCCATTCGTACAGCCCAAAGTCTGAAGCCATATGCAGCTGGTCCTTGATTTGGCCCTTTAGGTATGTGTGTGTCTACATAAACACACATACATAGATGTGTGTTTGTGTATCTGTGTCCTACACCTTCAGTAGGTCAGCGACACCCTGGGCAGAGCTGAAAAGTTTGTCCCCCACCAAGAAGAAGCCAAGGCTTTACCTAACAGGACAAAGATGCAGGCAAGGATGGCAATGAGTGCCCCT
The DNA here is from genome assembly GCF_003984885.1 of Neopelma chrysocephalum. Classification (NCBI taxonomy): domain Eukaryota; kingdom Metazoa; phylum Chordata; class Aves; order Passeriformes; family Pipridae; genus Neopelma; species Neopelma chrysocephalum. The sequence continues at coordinate 28,487,036 of NW_020897690.1, read as the reverse complement.
CTGCTCAGGCTGACAGGGAGGACATAGGCTTCTGCGTTGCAGGACATCACCATGCCCTCATCATCGCAGCTGCACACATGCACGGTCAGCGTGCATGTGCTGCTCAGCACAGGGCGGCCGTTGTCGCTGATCAGGATGGGCAGGTAAAAGGTGCTTTGCTCATGTTGTCTGAAGCCAGAGCGCCTTGTCAAAATCCATGCTGTATTGTCTGAGGGCAGAAAATAAAGAGAGACAATAGCTGATATGCAGAGCAAATACATTCAGCAGAGAATGAAGATTAAAAAAATCAGACCCACACCCACACCCATTTTTTCTTGTCTCTTCAGATTTAGCTAAAAGAGCTTTCAGAAGGCAAGACAGAAATGAACAGTTGAAGGCAACTTGTCCCTGTTTGTTCATGCTCAGCAGCTTTTCTAGGCCTCACACTTAGATGCTGCCACCATTTTGGAGATGCTGGCATATAACCCTTGTGGACATGTTATGGTACTCTTTATGTTTTTTGATACATGGCATGGTTATATGCTTAAGGCAACAAGGTGACAAAGGAAAAAAACCCAGCTTGCTATCCTAAAGCCGCAGTGAGTTGAAGATTTGCAACTAAACATTTTTTCGGTGAAATACATGCAATTTCATTAGTACTTCTGCCATTGAAAAAAGTCAGAATGCTTTGTGTCATCATTGTCAGAATTATTCTGCTTTGATTTGACTATTCTGTTTAATTTAGTGTAACTGCCTGTTTTTTGTCAGAACTTAAATCAAAAGGAATCAAAATGACACTGCTGAAAAAAATAGTAATAGAATGACCTAACAGCCAGTTGCTGTTGGTCATTTCACAGGAAATTCCTACCTCTGGGGCTTTTTCCTCCATATTCAACATACTTTTTAAAATGTCAAAATTTCCCAGTGGCATTTGAATTCCTGTCTACCTCCTTCCCCAAATTCTTCAGACTGTGGACCAAGTTTCCTAATCAGAAAGCAAGTGGATTCAGGAATTTGCTCTCAATTCTCATCTCATGAATACCAAGCCAAAATCTTATCTTGGAGTGTTGATATTGTCAGTGCTGACTTTCAAGACTTTTGACCTCAGAGACTTCTGGAAAGCCCAAGACTGAATGTCTCCAATGTGGTCTGGCTCACCAGGGAGCCTAAAGGAACCTGCATGAAAATTGTCCTTTCTTACAAACATGTCTGCACATCTTGGGCCAGCAAAGATGAATGGGGAACACAGCTACTTTTCCTATTTGGCAGACCTGCAAGCCTTGACCCTGTGCAGTGATGTGTGGTATTTTTGGGAGATGACCTTCATGCAGTTTCTTTTACTACTTATTTTTGTTTCCTGTTCCATTGGTTCATAAGAGGTCACAGAGTCTGGCCACCTGCATCTCCAGGTTGCTACCGATGTACATTTTTTATGCTTGAAATGCAGGATGTTGATCAGCTGTTCCCAGATGGATTAGCACAATGGGACTGCTGTTGGAAATGGCAAGAAACCTGATCACAAGTAGACTGCGAAAAAACATAAAATATCAACCTGGGAGTGTTCCATTTCCTTATTATTTCTCTGTCCATTCACTGCTAAAAGTTAAACCTTGGGTAACTTTTTTTTCAGAGCAGAAGCTCAGGTTACATAGATAAATTCAGCTATATTATCTACATTTATCTGAACACCAGAAATAATTTGATGGCTTTTAGGAGTGAAATCAGGAGTGCAATATACAGCCAACTAAGGAATATATGCAAACTCAAACTAGACTTGCTAGACTTGTCTGCTAGACTTAAATTATGCTTTAAGTTCCATACTTTGTGCTGAAAATCTTATGGCATCAGATGGTAGTGGCACAAATAAGCATGGAGATGTTGGGTTCCACAGTTTGCAAGATTAGATTGAATTTGTGACATGTTTTTAAAAGGAATCTCAAGGTCTTTTTTGCTTACACATCAATGACATTTCAAGCTTTTACCCTGAAAGTGTAAAATTCTGAAGTGTGCTTGCATGTCTGTATGAGAATATATAGTGATTTGTAGTGTCTCATTAAATCATGCAATCCCAAGAGCTGGAACTTTGAGGAAAGACCACCAGGTGCAAGAAGAAGTTGCTTAAAACTGATTATGTGTTACTGTTTACTGATTTCACCTTTGATGTGCCATGCAGCTCTGAGTATGTGCAGTGGGTATGGACAGACACAGGTAGGTCTCTCTGCCTTAGTAACAAGGGATAGGACAAAAGGAAATGGCCTCAAGTTCACCAGGGGAGGTTTAGATTGTATAATAGGAAAAATTTCTTCACTGGATAGGTGGTCAGGCATTGGAAAAGGCTGCCCATGGAAGTGGTCGAGACACCATCTCTGGAAATATTTAAAAGACGTGTAGACGGGGCACTTAGGGCCATGCTTTAGTGTTAGATTTGGCAGTGTCAGGTCAACAGTTGGACTCAATGATCTTGGAGGTCTTTTCCAACATAAATGATCCTATGATTCAGGAATATGCCCCAAAACCCAGCAGAAAGCGGTACCCTGTGCCTCCCATGGCTTCTGGGAAAGGGGTGTATTGTGGACAGCAGCTCTTGCTTCCTGCAAACATTTCCTTCTTCTCTCCTGGGGCACATACAAGTGCTTTCTCTCCCTTAGGCTGTTCATGTGCCCTTTACTATGTGCTCCCCAGCTATTAATACCACGTTTCCATCACTGGGCCAGTTTTAGCATAAGAAAAAGCAACCCAGAGGGCAGAAAATGACAAACTGCCTGCATTTATGCTATGTCAATGGAAATATTTGAGTCATCTTAACTGTAGTAATTTGGTTGCTTTTCTCTTTCCTGGGTGAAAGACTCGCTTCCTTTAAATTCACTTACAGTAGAAGTCACAAATTCTATTCAGGTGACAGCAAATCTTCATTTTATGTAAAACTGTTCTTTGTGAAGGAAAAAGACTTCATTATTCTGAGCTGGTCATATTTTGCCTGTAAAAGAAGTCACAGGCAGTGAACTTGACTGAAGCTGTGCAAAATCATCTGGTGAGAGATCTCAAGTGGTTTTAATTATTCTTTTTTTCAGGCCAAAACCAAGTTTCTATAATCTAACTTTAAAAGATATATATCTATATATACCTTCTGCTGTGATGTGTGACCATTTCACCCAGGTCTTAAATGTTCTTGGTGATAAAATTCTCTTTGTGACTCTCAGCATTACATTTTGGCTCTTTTGTTTTGTTTTGGTTTGAGACCCCTGGTGGCCTAGTGGTTAGCATGCAGGACTCTCACTGCTGCGACCTGGGTTCGATTCCTCGGTCTCCCGGGCAGATGGTACCCGTTAGCCCTGTGAGGCCATCCATCTATGAGAAGGTCACTCTAAACAAACCTACGTCCTGAGGACCTTATTGCCATTGTCCAAGCTCGCTTGGCCCCGGCAGATGAACCTTAGGATTAAAGGGTGGGCTCAGTTCAGCGCAGGCTGTGTCTCACCTAAAAAATCCATTGCGCAGGCTGGAAAGGTAAAAGACCTTTCCCCAGATCTTCGTTCGCGAAGACTGGCCATTATTATTATTATTATTTGTTTTGGTTTGTACTAGGCAGGCATCCAAATAACCCTTAAAGAATTGTTCTACCTGTTACTCTGCAACTGAAACACATTGGTGCCAAAACTTGTTGTGTGACTCATCAAAAGCCAATGTGATTTGACATGGTAGTGCAGTGCGAAGGACATGCTGGAATGTGATGCAGCATGGCAGAAACTGGAATACACAATTTTATTCCAAATTTGATATCTACTAAGCCCCAGCCATCAAGAGAAGAGGGCTCGTGAGCACACGAAAGCCCCATAATATTAAAAAAAAATAAAAGCAGGCATGACAAGAATGAACAATATTTTTCATCACAGCTTCCAACACAGCTTCTTTGGCTCATGGGGCTGCATGGTAGCACTTAGCTACAACACTGAACAGAGATGTTGAAGATTGCAGCATGGCAGGTCCCGCATTTGTATGATCAGGAGGTGAAAACTGAACTTCCCATGGGCATGCAGGCTGGTGTCTTCATGTGGTTGTGAGAACAAGCCATGGAGCACCATCTTCCTGCAGTTTTCTGCCCCATTGGAAGTGATGTACCTCCCTGGAGAGGTCAGGGGAATCAAGCAATGTGTAGGTCCAAACCTTGAGATCAGAGCTAACCACGACTCTTCTCACTGGAAAGGCTTGGTTTCATTCTGTATGTGTCTGCAGGAGAATTGGGGATGATAAGCCCAAAAATTCCATTAGTCTTTAAAAACTGGTTGTAATGATTATGAAGAGTTAGGAATAATATAAAGAAATATTTCACCAGGAGTGAGAGAAAGAGCACAAGGAACCAGACATTATGGACACCACTGGCTTCAGGAAAGAGTCACACTTTTGGTCTAATATTTTCAGCTCAGTGTTTTTGCACTCTGCCAAAGTGTGAGGTAGACCACAGATTTAGGGAAGGAAGAAATAGCTTAACATTTTCCTTGGACAAATTTAATTGCAATGCAGAGGACTGCCAGAGGCTCCTAATGACAGGCCTGGTGGTGGTATGACACCAATGTTGATCCTGCACCCATTTAAATGTCTTCAACAGTTCCTGGTTCCAAAAGGTGGAGGGCAGTGGTTAAGGTTCAAGAGAAGATCAGCTCAGAGTTTAATCTGGAAATGCAGTAAGCTTATTTGTTGTTCATCCCATTCTTACAGTAAGCCTCTTCTTCTGACTTTTTCCCAACACGGTCTCAGCTGGACTTAGAAGCGGGGGAAGATGGCTTGCCAGTGCCCTACAGCAGAAACTGGAGATGGGAGACTCCAGCTCAATTCCCTGTTTCACCCCATGTATCCTAAATGGCCTTGGGAAGCCACTTGTGCCCAGATCATTGCAGCTAACACACTTAACATGTGTATCTCTCACTGATTTTACTGAACTCAAAGGGAACCAGGCGTGTAAGTAGCTTAATTTCTCCTTGCCCCAGATCCCTGTCTATAAAGGAGAACAGTAGGATTTCTTTATCTGCTGAAGATATGCAGAGAATGAATAGACTGAAAAAATTCTCAGAGACTAAAATTACGAGGGCCAAAGAAATATGTAAAACAGTTCGTCAGAATGCAAACTGTGATCTATGTGCTGCTCAGTAAAAATCAAGGTTTTAATTGTTGCCAAGAAGGCTACATGTCTTGCAGTTTCTCTTACTGCTATATTGGACAACCAAGTAATCAGCACAATTGTTAATTTTAACAGTGCCTTCCCACAGCCCGGGAAGTGTTTCTATCTCATGTTTATGTGCAAAGGCTGTGAGTAGCAAAGTGGCTTCTGTTACTTATCTTGTCACCCTGTGACATACAGTATAGCTACCCCCTTTGTGCCTAAGTTATATGATTTATATAGATGAAATTATAAGCATAAATTACTGTTACTAAAATGATTACTGCACTCCAAATTGCTGAGGCAGGAAATTAATCCGTAATCATAGAATCATAGAATATGCTGAGTTGGAAGGCACTCATCAGGATCACCGAGTCCAACTCCTGGCCCTGTGCTGGACACCGCAATAGTTACACCATGTGCCTGAGAGTATTGTCCAAACACTTCTTGAACTCACACAGGCTTGATGCTGTGACCATTTCCCCAGGGAGCCTGTTCCAGTGCTTAGCTTCCTTCTGGGCGAAAAACCTTTTCCTGGTATCCAACCTAGACCTCTCCTGACTCAGCTTCATGCTGTTTCCTAAAGTCCTGCCACTGGTCATGAGAGTGCACTGCTTCCCCTCATGAGGATGTTGAACACCCCAATGAGATCTCCCCTCAGTCTCCTCTTCTCCAGGCTGAACCAAGTGACCTCAGCTGCTCCTCATATAGCTTCCCCTCCAGACTGTTCACTACCCTCCTTTGGACACTCTATAATAGCTTAATGTCTTTTTTTATATTGTGGTGCCCAAAATGTGGATATTTCAAATAGTCAGTGGTTTGATATTTAATATTTTTATTTCAAATTAATAACCAATAGTACCCGAAGCGTCTTGTGATATATACGTATATATCTATATCTATATATATATCTCTGTATCTGGAAAACTGGTATTTTATAGAGAGTGGGAGGCAAAGCCATTGAGTCATTGCTGTCACTATAAATTATTGCAAGTATGGCCTTAGACAGAAAAAGTGCATCTGATGCTAGGAATTTTGTGAGTTTCTTTTTTTAGAAAAATGCCTTGAGGATGAAATGAGCCTGGTTTGCCAAAAGCTTTAGCAATACTTGTGTTATATTTGCTCAGTTTTTTTGGCAATATATTAAAAAATAAAAAGGAAAAGGGGAAAAAGAAGGGGATAAAAATGCAAGAAATTGTGTGGGGAGGCTTCAGGGAGACTATAGAAAAAAAAGGTTTTGGGATGAAAAAGCACTAGCATACTGTGGAGGAGAGCCTAGATTCTGCTAGTAGTGTGTTTTAAGACACATTTGGTTAATGGAGGCATAGGCTTCTATCTGAGCCTCTATGTTGTTCTTTCATATGCCTGGAGAGGCCTAGATAGGGGCTTATGAAAGTAAATGTGACAAGTATGCGTGTGTTGGAGCAAGGGTAGGCTTGGAGGCTGGCCATGTACGCTGCAGGTGGCTAGTCTTTCTCTCTGTTTATTCTGGAATTGCTTGCTGATTTGTTGTGCTTTACACCCTAAACTCCTACTGAAATCCAGCCCCTCAGTATTAACTTGCAAAGGTCTGCACTAGGTCACTCAAGGTTATCCCTCTTTCCTAATGAAGGCTGGTGTGCACCTGACCTCAGTATCGTCATCTGCTCATGGAGGTCCTCTTTCAACAGGAGTCATGCGAAGGCCTGCTACAGCAGGGCTTTCCTGCAGGCTCCAAAAGCTTCCCCAAAGAAGCAAATTCCACTGATTAAGATGCTCAAATTCCAGTGCTTTGCCATGAGTCTTCCCAATGGTATTTCCGTTTCTACTTAGGTCATCTTACACAGACCTTTAGCTGTACACCAAGTTACCCCCCCTAAGGCTCTGCAAGTCCTCCCTACTTCCCTCTCTCCTTAGGGAAATATGGATGTGCAAGGAGGAAGAAAAAAGTGCTTGGGGGTAAAGAATGGAACAGTACAAGAACTTTCCCTTTTTCTGTGCCTGGGAGAAAACATGAAGAGTACAAAAAAAAGAGCAATGTAATTCCCTTCAGATTCATCTCCTAGTTCCAGTTACTATCCTACCTTTAAGCATCTCTTTTTGAACGAATGCAATTTCCACTCTGATAATCCGAGATGCCTGCAGCCTGACCAAAAGACCTGAATGTGCACAAAACACTGGCACATTTCCTCAAAGAAGGAAAAGTGGCCTATTGCTAGAGAATATTTATAGAGAAGAAAATATCATATAACCTTCAAGTGTATTAAATAACATGTCATTTTATTACTGCCTTTAAGGAGCAGGTGTCACTTGGTATTATTTGAAATGGCAGTCTTATCACACACTGTAAGTCACAGCTTCTCAAGTCCAACTCATGCACTAGAAATTAGAGTAGCTAACTGTCTGTGTCCACTCTGATTACCTTGATTGTCCCTTAGAGTAAAGTTAGGATTGCTGGCTGCCTCTGGAGCCAGGCTGTAGTAAAAGTGCTGACCCTCCTGTGGGTCATCCCTGTCGATGGCGCTCACTGTCTGGATCAGCTACAGCATATAATAAAAAGATAGAAACAGGTGAGAAACAAAATATTCATAATATGATTGAATAAAGAGATAACATATTTTATATGTATAAATATAAGCAACTGGAGTATTTGAATAAAATTATCTTCCAGAAGTACAGTAGATAAATCAAGAAGAAACTCAAAACCTTGCAGGCTTCATCTCTTTTGCTGTGGTCATGCAATCTGGTCATGCACATCCCTTTTAAACAAAGGGGGAGATATTCAATTTGCTTCAAATAACAGACAGTTTCCTCTCATGCATCCCTATCTTCTGTTGCACATTTCTTTTTGTCTTTTGAGGGCCTAGGGTTCTCAGAAGACTCATTGTGCATTAGAGAGCTTGTAAGAAAGCCCATACTTATTTTCAGCTTCATTTTGCAGGTAGAAAAGGATGTCAGGTTGATTATTTTACCACTCCTTTAATTTTAAATCAATAAAATTCTCCCCATAATGTCAGTAAAAAAGAAAAACCATGCAGACATTCTGCATATGCAATAAGTAAAACCAAACTATAGAAAGTAAGACAATGCTTAATCCAGAAAACAATTTGTCACCTCACCTATAAAGGCTTTGTAAAGTAGGTCTAACAGCTTGAAGCACAATGAGCTCTGCCTGAATAAACATTCTGACATCTTTTTAGACAAGGAATAAATCTTCACCTGGATTTTTTTACTTGAAAGTTATTTTGGGATTCAAAGGCAAATGACAGACCCATAAATTCTTATTCACCACCTCAAAACTGATTTCAGAACTTTTAAAAATGTGGCATAGAATTTGGCTTTCTTTGCTGAAGGAAGTAGTCCAAATTATTGTGCATAACAATAAGCTCAGAAAGTTTATTATTTAGGACACTCACCCTTCAAAACTAGGAAAAAAGTCTAGTCAATGATTTCCATTCCCTATATTATTAAGAACTTCTGTAAATTAGTGAGATGAAAGTATCCTGTGTATGATAGTTGTGATGACAGTTGTTTCAGCAGTGAGTAGCTATTTCATTCCGCTTCACACAGCTGGGAGAAGCTTCAGCAAACCGTGACAAATCATGAGTGGTGTGTCTATGTGTCTATACTATACTAGTCAACTTTGCATTAGGAGGCACCAGTCACCACCATGGACCCTGAGTGGTGAAGCAAGAGGTCACCTCCCCACAAACGATCAGCAGTAGAGCTTGCACCAGGTCCAATGAGGGTGAGCTCATGTCCATCTGTGACACCAGTGACCTTGTTCAAGGGCTCTGATGGAGTTTTGGAAGGGAGAGGATTAAAGAGGCTTTGCCACTTGCTTGAAGGTGCTGATTTACAGTGTGTGAAATGGGAAGTCTTGTGTTGTTTTGACTCTCTGTCATGTCCAGTTCACAGCAAAACATATTCTGTTTGGCACCCTTTTGAAGCTGTTGTTATGTCCAGCTCCTGTAAGACCACGTGTGCTTAAGGCTCTTATAACACTTAATAGTAAGACTTATCTGTCACATGTGGCCTGGGCTGACTCTGTGGCACTTCTCATAACAACTCTCTCTTTGATGCTACTACAGGACAAACCAGGTGTTTGCCTGCTGGATGGCCTACCCAGCGGAAGGCTTCATACATACATCTATGAAATGTATTGCACAGTGAGCCTAGAAACTACTGCAGGAGAAAAAAAGAGGTGTAGGAGAGAAAAAAGAGGTGCTATATATGATGGTAATCTCAGTGCAATATGCTTGCCTTTGGAATGAAGCACAGACAGCTGCTGCTGAGTGTTCAGATGAAACGAGTGGGTAGCTGAGCCCTCTTTCTAATATTCACCCTTTCTGGCATTCTGTCTCCATGTAGAACAACATCCCCTTCCCAGACCCTGGTGTTACAAGCATTTCTCACCTGCCCTGCTTTGGCATTTTCACAAACAAAAGCTTCATAAAATCTTGCAAACTCTGGTGCATTATCGTTCACATCCAGGACTTTCACTGTCACAGAGACGCTGCCCACCTGCGAGGGGTTATCTGGAAGGAGTAGGTATAATATAAAGAAAGGCAATAAATGGAAAGGGGAAATGGCTGCTTCTCACTCTGCTCAAGAGGTAAAGCAGGTTTTTTCCTACTAGCTTGCATTAAATGACATTTTGCCATTGGGAACTGGTAACTTGAGGATTGTGTGACTCAGTGAAGTTGCAAATGCTGCTCTCAGTGTACCCTGGCTTCCCATTTAATCCCATCTTTTACAAACAAATTCTGTAAAAGGCTCCAACTTGGTTCAGTCCTATGGAACTATTTCTATAACAACAGTTTTAGACAATGCCCTTTAACTTTTTTTCACTGGCCTTTGACTGGGCAATACTATTCGTTGAGCCTCCGTACTGGTGGTACAAATTAGGAAGGGACTCTTTTTAAGGACAGACTTGTTATTTAGAGCTTGTTAAAAACGGCAATTCTCCAGTTCAGACGTGGTTTTGCTCAGAATTTATGTTCCTTGAACTCAAAAACAGTGTCAAGTCTTTGATACTTTGTACAGAGGGGTTTAAAAAGTAATAACACATGGAATTGTACAGAAAAGCTTTCAGTGAAGCTTAAAATTGCAATAAAAATTTTACATTCTGCATGACATCATTTGTGATGTTTCTGTCCCACTGGTTCATTAGCTTTCTTTGCCAGTAAATCAATACATCATTTCACGTATCTTCACAAATTCCAAACTAAGTGGCCACAGAATAATTTGTTTTTCTTACTCTGTTTTTCCACCCCAAATCATCTTCCACCCCCCTTTATTTAATGATAAAATGAAACTCTAAGCAGAAAGAAAAAAAAAAAAGAAGAGGTCAGAAAAGGTGCAAAAATCCAGAAAATTCTTTAAAATTAGTATTCTCATCTTCTTTGTAGCCATACCACTCTGTGCATTTATCTCCAAATGTATCTCCCTTTATAGCAAGAAATTATATGATCATATAAACGATAGAGAGTTTTCTTAAATGTTCAATGTACTATATTCCATAACGTGTCACTTTGTGTCGAGATAATATTCAAACTATATTGTTTCTCCCTAACTTGTAATTTAATCCTTCAGCCTCCCATATATTCATATATATATCTTGCTAAAACACCCATTATTGTGCCAGATGAATATCTGCATTTATACTCTTAGTAATATTGATCTAACCTTTAACGTTAGGAGCTTTATTCAGAAATGCATAACTATGACGTTTTTGAAACTAAATTAAAATATTGTGCTGCACATATACAGAGCAAAACTGACAGAGGATTGGTGGAGGATGAACCAAAGGAAGACATGCCTTCATATTGTTCTCACCCTCAAGTGCTGCTACAGGGGCAGCTTTTATAGACTCATGTGTACAAGGAATAGCAATGGCCATTGGTGGCTGAAAATAAAACTGGTGTCAAAATAGATGGAGGTGAGATCATCTCATCTCACCAGCCCCTCTCACTACCTAAAAAGGCACAGAAGGCACCATGTTCTGGAACAGCCTGCAAATATGTGGCACAGTCACTCCAACTCTTGTGAAATATTCCCTCTGCTTTCCAAGTCGGCCGACTGCATTTTGGGCAAGTTTCTTGAAAGTTTGTTGCTCTCAAACTGCCCCACCACCTCTGGCATAGCCTGGATGTGCAGGGAGCTCTATCAGATGCAATCAGCTATTGGCAGCAAGCTGCTAAAAAGCTGCTGCTCCTCAGTAGATGAACTGAGATCCTGAGCAAAAGCTACGCGAACCAGAGATTTCAGGTGAAGACTGGGTGAACTTTTTATTTCCTTATATATCCCAGGCTCCTTTATGAAGTTCACATATGTGAGTATTTCAAACTCAGCTAAATTTTTCATACTGACTCCATGAAATGCTGAGCATCTCCTTGTTCTCATAGCCTTGAAAAATACCTGGCACCAGTGAATCTTGGGCTGAGTTTTAGTGCATTGTAAAACCCAAAGGCATAATGAGTTCAACATACTTGAAGATCCCAAAGCACTCTGGCCCAAATTATTTATGTAGTAAGCAGATGGTAATGTCATTTACTTGCTGCTGAACCAGAGCAGATTTCAACTAGTGATCTAGCAGTGTAGCATCATTGCTGCCTAACAGTCCCTGCACCACTCAATCCTCCCAGGTACAATTGGTAGCTCTAGTAGCCTTTGCAGTGTCTGCTTTAGATGCCTAGCCCTTCTGAATTGATAAGACTCTGCCAGAAACACATCAGGAAGACTTTTAAATAAATCCCTGGAATACTAATGATTTGAAAAAGAAGGACTCTGCATTTAATTGCCATCCTCTATGCCTCCCACCACCCTGTGAAAATGAGCATGAAAAATAAATAAATAAATAAATAAACTCAGTATATGCTTGTTGATGTCAGAGGAGTAATTCAGTTAATACGGCTTCCCACTCAGCGCACAACAATATGTGAACTGCTGAATTCAGGTCTCTCAGCCTGCTTTGTCTATTGTATCTCTTTAATCTATGTACAGTCTGCATTATCCTTACTCAGCTCCATGGCCAGCACAGTGATGTTGTGCCAAGAAATGTCCTCCCGATCAAGAGGTCTTGCAGTCATCAGTGCTCCTGATGTGATGTCAACATAAAAGAACCGCCCTGGATCACTGCTCCTGTCAATCGAGTATCTGCAAGAGTACATATTAAAAATATTATGCAACCCTTGTGAAAACTGTTTGTTACAGCCAACAGAGCTGTCCAGCAAGGGGAATACTGTCATACACAGCAAATCCACACTCTTCCATAACTTAGTTATGTGCTCCTTTGACTTGTATAGGTCCAGAGTTAGATGCTGGAAAAACTAGGAGTTCATGCGGCTAATGGCATTTAATGGAGAGTACTATTTGAATGGAGATGGAAGACGACAAGATTTAGAGGAAGAAGCCCTAAAGCAAAGCACAGCTTAGCACAGGAACATCTGCTTTACAGAGAAAATCTGCCAGTGAGGAGTGTGATTTCTTTTTCTAAGCAAAATAATTATGCCCATTTCTTAGGCACAATTCAGACAGGATGAAAATGACTTCACAACAGCTCATTCTCTGAACACCTAGGCTGATGAGAAGGAACCGTTCCCTTCCTTGTACTTCTGTATTCTCTCCTCCTTCAGGGGAATAAACTCCACCTGCATCCTGGCGCATCCTACTGATTGAGCTGTGTTAGCACAAGGGGGATGATGAGTGGCTTTCTCATACCATCCAGTCAGAAAAGCAGCTCCATCTGCGAGGTTGATTCATCATAATTACTAAACCTGCCTGCCCAATATCATGTCAGTTTAGTGCTGGGAACAAGCTTCTTGCACTGGTGAATGGGGGATTGTGGTGGTACCTGCAGGCCAGAAAACCTGGGCAGGGAGGCAGCTGATTGACAGATGTCACTGCTGTACTCAGTCATAGGGATGGTTTTGCAGGGTGTGTAAAATGCTCAGTACCCTTCATATGCATCAACTTGCTCTTAACAGCAGTTCGTATGAATTGCCTTCCTGGATAACTGTTAGCATGGTAAGGGATCCTTCGACAAAAGCCACACATGTGCCTAGGTAATTGTCACAGCCTAAAATAGAGCCCAGACTTAGTGTCCTTTTTGTTGATTGTTTCATCAAAGTTGATGGGAATTGAAAGCTTTAATAGTAACGGATGATGAACAGGGATCATTCTTCTGAATTTTCTCCTTTCAGCATGAATGCTTTCACTGAAACAAGCATGTCAGCCTGATCTTTATATAGGGACTTACTATACAGGGACTTACTATACAGGGACTTACTAAACTGGGATATAAAATACTACTGAGATATGTTGTTGGCAAATTCTTTTACACTCTTTTTCAAAAAAATCAAAGAGGGAGGGATGGCTGGTTTGCATCCCTTTCCTTCCCAGTCCTTCCCATCTCTTCTTAAATAAAGAGATTTCTCAGGCATTTGATTTTTTTAGGAAATAAGTACGAGTGTTCCTGTATTTTGCTATAATAATTATTCTTGTATGAGGTCTATAAAAAGAATTTCTCTCTGACAGTTTAAGGCCAACAAGTATCTGAAATTGAATAGGGCCTTGTGATTAGTGGTATGGAATTAATCACCCGTGTCAAGAGGCACAGGTGGAGTCTTTTTCTGAATTCTCCACCTAGGTTCTCTTGTAATTAGTACCTGCTCCTGCACACTTGTTTCCCCTGTACTATTTAGATAATCTTCCTGAATCATTTAACAACAATCATGGAATATTTCCAGCCACCAGAATTTCACAATGTGGGAGCCAGGTACTGGTTGCTAGGAAAATGAGGATTTGAAAGTTCTCCTGTGTTTTAGTGAGCCCTTCTGAAATATGTCCTGACTTCTCAGGCCTTGAAAAAATGGCCAGATCACAGTTTTAATTTCAGATGGAATTCAACTTATGCAACAAAGTATGTATCGGGGATTATTGTTTTTCTTATCTTGCCTTGCCCTGTGCAAAGTGAAAGCAGAGCAAGACAAAAACATTGTGGGTCTGGCTGAGCTGGAGTTCATTTCCCCACAGTAGCCCTCACAGTGCTGTGCTTTGCATTGGCAACTAGAAGGGTGTTGATAACAGACTGGTATTTTGGATACTGCTGAGCACAACACCAACAGTGTAACACTCCTTCCTCAGTTGAGGACAAGATCCTGGGAGGGGACCCAAGTAGGCCAGCTGACCCAAACTGACCAGAGTGATATTCCATACCATACGGCATCGGCTCAGATATAAAAGCTGAGGCAAGGAGCAGGAAGGCAGGCATTCATTGTCTCCGATGGCTGCCTGCTTAGGAACTGTCATGTGTGCTGAAGCTTCTCGGGAATGGCCGACCATCGCTGCTCATGGGAAGCAGAGAATAAACACTGCTATCTTTTGCTTCCCTTTTGCACGCACAAGCTTTTGCTTTGCTTCTGCTTTAATAAACTGCCTTATCCCAATCCACGAGTTGTTTTCCATCTTACTCTTTCCCCTGTCAAGCTGGGAAGGGGAGTGATAGAGTGGCTGGGTGGGCACCTGGCATAAAGCCAAGGTCAACCCACCACACATTGTCAGACTGATACTGCACAGAGTTGGCATGGATGGAGGAGACCACAGGAAAGGGAAGGAAAAATAATTCTTTACATCTGCATTTTAGATAGCATTAGAAACGGTATTCTTTTTTCCCTGTTTCCTTTACCTCAATCATTTACATTTGTAAGTAAAAGGTGTGGGGGAAACAGGAAGGAAGGAATGAGGAAAGAAAGGGAAATGGAAAGGGAGGAAGATGGGGAGAAAAGGGGAAGAAAGTTGTCAAGGAACAGACTTACAAAAGAGTCTGTGCATATTTACAACTTCTTTTTTTTAATGTATCTTAGGTGATGCATTCTGTGCTTTGTAGAGTGTTGTTTCGAGTTTCATCGAGTCACTGGAAAGCTCTGAAGAAAACTAAGAAAAACCTCATTAAAAATAAAAATGAACAATTCTACCCTCTGATAGTCCTCCGAATTATTCTTACACTATTTTTTGGCAGATTAGCACAAAGTTGTTTGCATTACAGTGTTTGGATAATGCTAGAGAGTAACCAGCAAAATAGAATGTGAGTGGAAAAAAGTTTAGGGTAATGAAATTGTGATGCAGACAGTATAATAGTTTTACTGAGGAATTTGAGACAATGTCATGAAAAGTATGATAACCTTATAATGTAGGCAGAAAGAATAGGTATATTAAAGTGGCAGGTTTGAAAAAAATAATTAGAACAGCAACATAGACAGCAATATCATTAAGAAAAACAGGCTTTGTTTCTTCTCAGATCTCCTAGCTCACAGAATTGCTCATTAAGATTTCACTTACTTCAAAAACTCCTAATATTCAATATTTGAACTTCCTCCTGTATTTCCCAAGACTGTTCCTGAACACAGACATCTCAGAAGCTGGACTGATGCAAGGTTAGGCAAACAGCAGGTCAACACCCAAAACTTCTCTCAGATAAGAGAAGCAGCCAACTGCTGGCATAATCAATGTGCAGTCACTAGGAGCTTCTGCAGGTAATGAAAACTAGTATGTGGGCTGGCCTCAGAGAAGAACAATCTGCTCTGATAAATGGGGCTGGCAGTGGCTGGCAGCCACTGTGGAAAAGAGTGCTGTGATCACACAAATCTGCTCCTTTGGTTACTTGCTGAGTTGCACCAGTGAAGCTCCTGTGGCTGTAAATACACCTTTACCTTTCTTAGGGGAATATCTAGCTCTGTAGCTTTCACCAGACACTAGATAATTTAGTAGTTCGTGAATATTTATTAGCATGCATTCAATCTACTCCAAAAGTAGCTGTGTATTTGAGCTGTTGATGAAGGCAAGCTTTGAAACAGAAGGGGAAGAAAGGACAAATAAGTTGATTACCTTCCCATTGGTATGGCAGCAAGTTCTCAGTGATGCTGTCAGGTTTTGTGCCAGCAAATGCATGAGAGTCTGGGGTTTGCTTTTAATGTATGCTATCAGGACATGCCTGACCAGCTCATTGCTAGGCTAGATGCTGACGTTCTCTATACCACTTCAATGCTTTGATAGTCCCCTCAGTGTGAGTTCTGTTGACTAAATCCATCGACAAATGCTACTGGCTAAAAGGGGAGAGTCCCTCCTGTGCTGTTTCAGACCCATCACTGCCTCACCAACCAGACATACCAGGCAGTACTCATAGGGGAATACATAAAGAGAGGACAGACCTGATGGAGTTGTTGGTCACATCTGGGTCCTTGGCAGAAATGATCTGTATGGTGGTTCCAATATCCACATCCTCAGGCACTTCCACAAAGTATATGCTGGGCTCAAACACAGGAGGTTCATCTACATCCTCCACGCTGATGTGGACAGTGGTGGTGTCACGGAAGGGGCCTAGGTTCAGGAACCGCGTTTCCAGGTGGGGGTTGGCACCCTCTACTTTCAAGGTGTAGCTTTTCTTGCTTTCAAAACTTAAAGGCTAAGGAGAAAAAATATATCTAGCATTAGGCATATTGAGTCATATGATTTAGGCCATATAATTTTAATTTTCAGAAGTAAAATATGCCTTCTAATACAAACTTATGCTGCTTTTAAAAAATAAATATCTTCTATGATTTTCAATCATGGGGGCAACAAAGATAAATATTTGCAGATGGACACAAAGTGTTGAATAGAAAGTATAGTAATAGAAATGGCACTGTATACTTTTTAAATTTAATTTGACAGTTGAACTGAAAAAAATAGGAGAAATACTTGCAAGTAATTTAAAAATACATATTATTTAATTCTTCTTGCTAAAATGAAAATAAAAGCAGTAACACCACCACTGCACTGTGATATACATAGCCTGTTTCATGCCACTCTGATGAAAATATAGGCAGAAACAGACAATATAGGAGTTCCTGAAAACCAGGTAAAGATATGAAGAGTCTGTTCCTCAAAAATGGCTCCAGTGTCAGGAACAAGGATGCTCACAAATAAGGTGGAGGTCCCAATTAGCATCCTCTTTTTTTCCCTGAAGAGACTGCAGTCTTGTCTCCAAAGAGCCTTGTCTGCCAAGTGATAAAGAGCTCCAGTGGGAGCAGGGAACAGCTGCTCTTGCAAGATCCTGTTCCAGTTTTTATCAGTAATTCATCCCTCCTAGAATTTAGGTTTTTCACCTCCTTTCAGTAAGTATCCTAAACACAGGTTCACAGTCCAGGTATGATGAGTGCTAGGATTTGAATCTCCTCCCTGTCTAGAGAACAATTTAATTTCAAAGCATTATAAGGCATCCCTGACGTCTTCCTGAAGGAGCTCTTCCACTTCCTATAAAATATGATATACTCAAGTATTATTTGAAACAAGGAGTTCCCTTTCCCTTTCCCTTTCCCTTTCCCTTTCCCTTTCCCTTTCCC
>NW_020897690.1:28372603-28469530 GCF_003984885.1 Neopelma chrysocephalum | reverse complement strand
TTCCCTTTCCCTTTCCCTTTCCCTTTCCCTTTCCCTTTCCCTTTCCCTTTCCCCTTCCCCTTCCCCTTTCTAATGGATAAAGGGGGCCAGCTTCCTCTGTTAGTAGTTTCATGAATTAGATTTCCTATCTAGATAAAACTACGTATTTGCTGTACATGGATATAGGATTAATTAATGCTGACACTGAACTGCTCAATAAATACATTTTTCATCTCTGTCCCCTCGTCTTTCCACAGATACTTGAAGAAAATAAGGTGTCTCCAAAACCTGCTTAGAACTAAATAGGGAATTCCACATTTAATGTGCAATTTACCAGTCTTGGTAAGAATAATCAAAAGAATTTGACAAACCAGAATGACAGTATGGATGGATCAGCCCAAAATATAAAAAATTTTTCACCAGATGAAGTACAGCTTATAGAGGACAGTCACACTTCCCAAGTTGCAGTCAGAAGTTACAAGCAATTACACTGTGGTTAAATGTTCACAACCCTTTACTTGTATAATCTGGGGAGTTTTGATCACAGAATCACAGAACCACAGAATATGCTGAGTTGAAAGGAATTCACACCATGTGCCCAAGAGTATCATCCAAATGCTTCTTGAACTCTGCCAGGCTTGGTGCTACAACCACTTCCCTGGGGAGCCTGTTCCAGTGCCCAACCACCCTCTGGGTGAAGAACCTCTTTCTAATATCCAATCTAAACTTGAACACCCCCTGAATTCAGTCATGTCTTCAGAACTTATCTACTGCCACAACAACTTCCTTCTTGAGTTGTAGAAACATTGCAGGGACATACAAAAGCTCATGCTTTCACAATTAGTACCAGTACTAATGTTCTGCATAGGAATGCCTGCTTAAAGACTGGGGTTCTTGAAATTATAAAACTGAAAATAATTCAACATTTAGTATGTGGGAGTGAGGAATGAAGACTGGAATGGGAACTGGTTTTTTGTTCTGGGGACATGACAGTCCAGTCTTGCTGGAGATGCTGGACAGTGAGTGATACAGTATGAACTGTGCAAACTGTGGCAGCAGGTGCAAACAGATGATCTGAAACTTGCTCCTGCTGCCCTCAGTTCCACCTGGTACATCAGTGACAACTGCAGGCATAGTGCTTGTCAGCGAGGATTTGTTAAGATCCACAAACATAATACTCATTACTGCAGAGCCATTATGGTCTACCAGTTGCATATTTATGCACTGTAAAAATAGCAGTAAGATAGATTCACAGGACCGAGTAAAACTTACTGTCCATCTGGCAAGGAATGTGCAATGCAAAGGTGCCTAAACATATATTAAGAAAGAGGCCATAATATTTAAGGATTCCCATGGGAAGAAAACTGCATGAGAAACATTGCATGTACACTAAAAAGGTAAGTTATAAAAAGGGCAGTTAAATCACAGACAAACTTAATAGCTATAAAATTTGACTACATTATGAAAACACATAATCACCTAGAATAATCAAGTTAGAAAAATGAGAAAAATCAAACAAGTGTGCTAGACCATCACATTTTTGATGCTCCTGTTGGCCTTGGACTCCTTCATTGCCAAAGATGGCTTTCCCTTCTGTTTATCTCCTGTGCCAGTGCCTCAATACCACTGGCCCTCTTATCAGATTTGTCTCCCATGGGTGCATTTAAACCTCTTTCCAATACTTGTCCCATGGGGAAGGCAAGGAGATTACCTTCTCCTGTGAACTGAGCATGCTGCAAAACACACCCAAGAGGAGAGGCAACCCATGGAAATTACTCCTTGTCCTTGCCCGCCTTCCCCCAGTGCTGAGATAGGCACTGAGAGGTTCACCATGCAGGAGGGATTTAGCAAGACCCGCTGTGAGAAAGTGATTGATCAGGTAGCATCAGGGGAGGAAGGCAGGGGAGGGCTATCCTGAGTGCCTGGGTACTGGCTGGGTAACGCACCACTCTGCCTTCCATGGGCAATGCGAAAGGGAATGCAGGGAGAAGAGGGAGATAGGGTGAGCATTAGTCTCACAGATAGGGAGCTTGGAACGACCTGTAGCTCTTCAGGAGGTGCTCAACATTTTGTGGGATTAGTGGGCTAAGAAAAGTGGCCACGAGACCACAAGCAGTGGTCTTATCAGTAACTGTAAATTCTGGCTTTCTGACACCCATGACAGGAGTCTTAGTTATTTCATTTGGGAAATCTGTCAAGAAAAATTAAACAGAAACTTTTGTTTTCTTTTAAATAAGAGTTCATTCTGGGTTTAGAAATTCTCTCTCTCTCTCCCCCCATTTTGACATCCTTTTCTGTCCACACCAGTTGAATTAATTTTTTTTCTTTCTTGAGTGGATTCAAAGGATGACTTTCTCAATGCTTGGCTATTGATAATAATAACATTACATAAAGCTACAGGCTATATTGAATGTTACAAACATTTATGTACAGTAGGCGGATTGAGCAGTATGTACCTAATGTCATCTAGCAAAACTCTATTCACAACAACAAAAGTCAAGCTTATTGACACATTTACTCCAAAGAAATTATTTGTTTTAATCAGTAAATGAGTGAAAAATTACACTAGAGTTTGCATTCAACATTTATTTCATTCCAGAAAACATGCTTAGCTTTAGGGACTACTATGCGTAAACAAGAGTTGGGGAAAGGTGACCATAAATACAAGCTTAAATGCTTTGCTCTAGGGCATAGAGGCTTGCAAGGTCAAATCTCTCCCATGTATTGTTGCATTTTAGTGCCCAATTTAATCCCAGGCTATTTAAATGGAAACTATACTTCCTTATTAGTACACTAGATATGCTTAAGCAGAAATATGGTTACAATTTCATAACCTAGAAACAGAGTTGAACTTCTAACATTTATGTAAGATTGTAGAATAAATATCCTATAGCAGGGAGCCTAAGCAAAATACTCTATGCCTTCCTGCATAGCCTGCAGTACAGAGTACTAGCAGTTTCACAGCTGCCATTTTAGCGTCGGTTTCTTCTAGCCTAATTAGCATTTATGGATCTTCAAGCAGCAATTAAAAAAAACAACACTGCCTGGGTTTTATTGGTTTATAAATAATTCTAAGGCATGCTTTATTATTGTTTGTGGAACACCAGAGTAAAAAATACGTACAGTTCAAATGCAAATATTGATCTAATTTCTTGCATTGTAGGATAATTAAGCTACAGAGAATATTTAAATAGATAAATAGTGAATCAGAACATTCCTTCAGAGGGAAAAGACATGTTTATGCTAATGTGCTGTCCCCACTTTATAAAAGTGGCTCCTAGGAACACAGTCTGCTTTCATATTTTAGCAATAAATGTTAAAGAAATTATAGTTTATAACAGGAAAGGGGTTACTGTCATATAATGGGAACCAAGTTCCTGAAGGCATAAGGGAATATTCCACACATAAAATGTAAGCAGGACTGTTAGCCATATGAATTACTATAAAAAGGAAACTTTTCCACCTTTCTCACAGTTATGATGCCAACTTGGTAATTAGGATCAGTGTTGATGTCGAAGACATCCAGGCCATCTCCATCCACAAAGCTGTATTTCATCTCTGCATTTATGCCTTCATCCAGGTCTTTAGCAACCACACGGCCCACAGTGGAGCTGACAGGAGCGGACTCCAGCACACTCATCTGATAATGCTCTGGCACAAGCAGCAGAGAGGGAGAGAGAAGAAAAAAACAGGCTGTAAGAGGGAACCAAAAACTGCACAGCAATGCAAAGATTGGATCAGGGCAGCCCACAACACTGCATGGCCTGAAGGGAGTCTCTAGTACCTTTCCCAACACTGCAACAGCAGTGTGATTGCCTTTCAAGAGCTGAATTTCCCAGGAAAGTTTTATTTATGTGTTTGTTATATCAACAGGTTTGTTAAATGGGTTCTTTTCAAAACTGCAAAAGACATGAAAATAGGAACTTCAACTAGAAAAATAAGGCAATTAACGCCAGTGCTGTTGCAGCCATGATATAAAGCAGGATATGAAACCGATTTAATAGGACAGGTATCTTTTATTAGATCAGCTTGTACAGCAGGAATAAACACAAGTTTTGAGCAGCATAAATCCTTTCTGAAGTCCCTACAAACTTCTTTTCAGACTTGAACAAAGCTCAGGAGCTTGCCTGTGTCTTCCAAATTTACCAGTTACTCTATTAAAATATATTGCCTCTCCCTACAAATACTGTCCTGAGCGCATTTGCTGCCTTGCTTAGCAGCAAGCCTGGGGAAAGAATGATTTGCTGTTTTAAAAGTGTATTTTGAAAAAAAAGTTGTATCTAAAATACTCTTCTGCCATCAGACTTTATTTTCAAACTTTTCTTGATGTACTCTCTCTGTTGACTCCACCAACTATTGAGCTTTACAAGGCAGATTAACACAAAGAATGGGGTTTGATCTCTTCTCATTTTTCTTAATCAAGAGTTTGATATCAGCTACAATTCATGCCACTTTCAAAACACAGTTGACAATGGTGTACTCAACAACTTGCTCTGACAGAAGAAAAAATGTGGAAGTTGAGACTTCTTGCTGATCTTACTGGAATGCTTTGATTTATCAGTGCAACATGCAGAAACAGATGGAGAAGAAGAATAGAAACAAAAATAACTGCAGGAGTTTTCATTTCTCAGCAAGATGAAAAAAATGGCAAAACCAAAATGACTTGAGATTGATTAACACCACTAAAAGAATCAACTTCAAAAACCCACAAATTATATCCCTTGAAAGATTTAGTTCAATCAAAATTGAAAAGTTTCTTTCAAATTTTTAACAGTAATATAGAATTATGTAAATAAATGTGATAAAATCTTAAAAACAAAGAGCAAAAAATTGCAAATCTTGTTTGAAATTCACTTTTGTAAATACAAAGTAGTGTTTCTGATAAGAGGGGAGTTGCCTGTTTTTGCATTCCATTAACTGTGGTTGTTACATATCTTAAGGTTTAATTGTACACTGCCAAGTTTTAGATGAACCTTTCCTGGAGAGCAGCCTGTATGACAACCCACTCCACACTGGCAGCACAGCTACAAGATGCTCCCCTGCTGTGGCCTGGCTGGAGTGTTGAATGAATTATCTTTCAACTTTCAGCACTACCACATGTCCCTGATTTGACAGACATCCTTCTGGAGATAGGATGATGAGACAGCCAGGGCAGCAATTAGTAGCCAAAGGCAATGGCCATTATCAGTCTGAACACAAAAGTCCTCCTTCCTGCCTTTTTCTGTAAACCAATTTCCCACCCTTTAAAAAAAAGTGTCAGTTTTGATAATCTTGGAGGTCAGAAGCCTTTTCTGAAAGACATTTTTCTGAAGGAGAGTTTTGTAATGATCTGAAATTCCACCCCTCTCTAATTGTCACTATCCTGAGTTTGAAAATGGTTGTCATGAGAGCAAACAGCAGACATAGAAGTCATCCACCGTTTTTTGCCCGTTCTGGCACAGTGGGTACTCACTCTGTGGAAATCTGGGTGGATTATCATTGACATCAGAGAGGGTGATGTTGACTGTGGTTGTTCCAGCTAATCCTCCCAGCTGTCCACCCATATCCTTGGCCTGGATAATCACTTCATAATATTCTTTTGCTTCTCGGTCCATGTTCATTAGAGCTGTTCTAATTAAGCCTGAGATTTGAGGTAGAAAGGGGTTTGGGAAACAAAAGAAAATGGCAGTTAAAGGGTACACAAAAAATGTGGAGGGCTCTTGCTCCTGCATCGCAGTCCCTGTGTTGAGAATGAGACCAGGCTCTGCATTCAATTCCAGCTTTTCTGGCAGAGTAAAACTCACCCAAGTGGAATCTAGGTTAACAGAAGGTGTGAATTTTAAAGAAGCCCAGCTAAAACGCATCAGCTCTGGGGCAGGCTGTCTGTTCAAAATTTAAATGTTGCCTTCCCAGGAAAAGCTTTTTGGTAATACTGTGCTACGTCAAATTAAGGTCCTGCTCGGGCTAACTATCTCCCCATAAAAGCAGGAAGTGATACGCTCAGTTCAAAGACACATCAAGACGAGTTTTCCGGAGTGTCCCTGGACACGCGGTCCTGGAGGCCACCTGACATGACCCCGCAGGCTTTGCTTCAGTCTGTCGGGACCCAGGCTGGGACTACGAGAGCAGAATGTGGGGAGACGGAGTTGTCTCGGGCCGGCTGGGCCCGCTCCGAAGGGGTCACCTTACTCCTGCCACACCGCAGAGCGTCCCTTTCCTTCGGGGTAACACTACTGCAAGAGGACATGAGGTGGCAGCAACACTTCTCTTATGAAGGCTGCGAGGAGCCGGCCCGGGCAGCGCTGCCAGTGCCGCGGGACTGCCGCGCTCCCGAGCGCTCCTGCCGCCCCCCGTATAGCTGCTCGTCTCAGCGCTGTCCCCCCTCCAATCCTCCCAGCTCCACCCATTCCTCACGCCTCCAGCACCTCCGGTATGACTGCCCCACAGTCCCCAAGCAGGAGAGATGCAGTGGCCGCTGGTGCAGCCCGGGGATGAGCTGCCAGGGGACACGCCCCAGGGCACCAAAGGCACTTGCTTGCTACATTTGGGATGCTCTCCTGGGTGGGGGCAAATATGTGGCAACCACAGGCACCATCACAGTCACACGGCTCAACACGCAGAACTTGCACATCAGGACACTATTAACCTGTGTGATCTGCATTTAGTCTTTATTTTTAGCAGAAAGACAACATATGGGTTTAATAAAAAAGCAGTAAAAAGATATTGCGTTGGCAATTATCACTGTATGCAGAAGGGAAGAAATAGTGACCAGTACTGAACAACTTGCAGTGCGCTATTTTAATCTTGCTGCATGGAGTCCTTCAGAGTCCCATCCTGCAAAGCTCATTGACTCCTGTGAAGTGCTGTAGCTCCTTAACTCCCATGGATATAAATAGGATATGAAAATGCTTAGCATTTTGGGAAGTATTTTCTCCATATATGAACACTTTGTAGAGAATTTCCACTCTTGGCTTGTCATTAACAGAACAGACTTGACCTAAAAAAAGGCATCAGGGCCTCAAACTCAGGCTCTGCTATGTCTGTCCTTGGGGCCTCTGGTCCCTAGAGAAGGGCCAATCCAGGACACCAAGACTCAAGCCAGATCGGGGACCCAGAGGAGCAGCATTGCAGAGCAAGGAACATCTGATGCTGCTGCACACAACCAGTCAGCAAAGAAATGCTAAGAATGATGGCGAACATTAAAACATTCCTTAGGGCTTTGGGAAAGGCTATAGGAAAGCTTCAGACCCTTGGATCTTCCAAAATAAATGTGCTGGCACCATTTCTTTCACTAAACTGAGTGAGGTTTGTGCTCCTAAAACAAGTAGTAAAGAGCAGAAGTGTTGTCCTTTCTTTTCTATAACAGCCAGATGATTTCTTGGGAAGTGGGAGACTCAGGGGCCTTTGCCTATCTGCCTGAAGGGATTTAAATCTACTTTATCTTCTAAGGGAATATGTTTGTGGTCAGGCTGTAAAAGTATTCTGAAAAAAGGGAGGAGGAGGCTCTCAGCTTTCCTTTGAATCTGTGCTTTCACATAGACGTTTGTTCAGCACCTGTGAGGCCAGTGACAGAATACGAACAGGAGCATACTTCTGGAACCAAGAAGTTGTGTTAGGAGGTAAACAGTAAGGATCCTAAATGCTTCTAGAAGAGGAGTATACTGAAATGAATTGTCCAATACTGGGTGTTTTAATTACTATCTATCAATGTAAAGGAGCTGTTGATAGTTTATGCTCTAGCTCTATTTTAGAAGAATGTCAGAGCTGCAATTTTATTTTGTGGGCTACTAAATCCCTCAGGTGGTTTTGCACAGGCCAGGCCGATTAGAGCCCTGTGCTTGTGATAGGGAAATGATTTCTGGCTCATAACAGTGATTAGTCTTAATGGGATTCCTGTTGCCCACTGAGGCAGCTAAAGGCTCAGTCATCTCTGATCCTGTTCAGAGATGCAGGTCTAAGTGATTGGAAACTAGTAAGTGGAGAAAGAGACATTTTCTGGCTAAAATACCAATAATGTACATGATTTTGGACTTAAGGGCCTATCTTCTGTCTAAGTTGCACTCTGTGGTTGATAACCAGATTACAAAAGCAACATTACTGGTATATTTATATTGTAAATATAAATAAAGCTGAGGAAATAACATATCACATACAAGTTTGTCTTTGGCTAGAGCATCTACTCTGTAAACTGCTAACTTTCTGAAGTAGATTATGCAGTGTTTTTCTATGTTGTTCCCTAGGGCTCAGCAGCGACTATCGTCTCATGAGTTTCTGACCTTAGCACTACAGATGCCCTTTAGAAACTGTCAAAATCTGTCAGATTCCTCTTTCGAATATAAACCTTGGACATATACGGAAAAGAGAGAGAGAAAGCAAGCAAAACAAAGAGGTTGTCCTATAGATAAATTTAAGGTTATTAACAAGAACACCCTTAAGTAAAACTACTCTTAAGAACATCATCCTTTAGCTTGCACTTTCCAGTCCTGGTTGGCTCATAGATTTTTTTTCCACTAAGCCTTGTTATCAACTAGATCTGTTGAAGACATTTTGCAATAATAGAAGGTAGCAAGAGTATTTACAGTACCAAACCCACTCAGATCCCCAGCTGCAGAATATGGTCATTCAGAGGAATATATCACTGCAAAAAGCACGTTCTTTTTCAGGAACTCCCTACCACAGCCTTACTTTAGCCCTCACACAGTGCTGCTCTATCTTGGCTCTAAGCCATAGAAATTTATTTCTCTGTCCGCAGCCATGATGCACTGCCCTTGCTTTCTGCTTGCAACTTTTTCTTTTGGTTTTCACACTGACTCATTCCCTGATGGAATAACATACCTGTCCGAGAGTCCACAGAGAAATATGGCTGTCCTTGGAGAATACTGTATACTACTCTTGCGCTGTTCCCATAGGTTGGGTCATCAGCATCTGTCGCTGTCACCTGGATAACAGAGGTGCCTGACAAAAAAACCATCAAGATAAGACCTTGTGGGAAAAAGAGCTGGCGTGAAAAGTACACAGGTCAAAGTAAATTGAAATGCCTAACAGGAGCTTTCCCACACTGAATTTCTTCATTTGATGCTCATAGTCCTTGTACTTATTGTTCATACTTGTACCTCATTAGCACTAAAGAAATTAATTGGCATTAATTCATCATGTGTCTATAAGAAGATATAAAAGAGCAAGTACTGTATGGACCACAGTTACAGAATTGCTGATCTAACAGTACTTTGTTATGGTTTGCAGAGAGATGGTAGTTATATACTGCTTGCTTCTTTTCCCCTTTTCTTGATTTTAAATGTTATTTAAAGGCAGCTCAAATAAGTTCCATATTTATGCTGACATAAATCACTGTTGTCGCAGGCCCATAGATGCTGTATATTGACTAAGGGATGGAAATTGTACGGACAGTGAGCATGAAGGGATGTATCTCTCAGATAATCTCTCTGTGGGATGGCAGTTTACATTGCATGACCCAGAGATTATACACTGCTGAAGTGCTTTTTGGGACCCACACAGAGGAATGTATTTTTCTTTCTTCAATTGGTTTTCAAGGTCTGCTTTCTCTGAAGCTAGTAATGGCTTGCAGGTGATGTAATTTATCAAGAACAAGGAGAAGGTGAAGCACGACTGAAATATTTGTGAGTTTTGACTCCTTAAAATGTCAGACAATGCCTTTATGAATGTATCTAGCCTTCTACATAATGTTTTATGTTAGAAACAAATCCAGTATTACTAGATAAGGACTAGAAAATAAACCTGAATTCAAGCTAGCCATTACCATTAAGAAACATTATTTCTGACTGTAGCTATTGTATTTGATGCTTCTCTCTAGCTTTATGTCAACATAATATTGAAGAATGAGAAGTTGAAGCATATCTATAACTTCAGGACATGAGATTTATGTTATTATCTCTGCAGTGATGTCACAGAGCCAAAAAGCAATAACCAAAAGCCAAAAAGCAACTCAAGAAAAAGAAAAAAGTCCAGAAAAACAGTATTTTGTGTGATTATTTGATTTCTTATATGGAAATGGTCTCTCTTAATTTGTGTAGGTAGGAAGGCTGCTGTTTGTCTTGTAATAACAGGACTGTCTTCAACATGACCTCATGCTCTAAAAGTGGAGGACAAATAGTACTAGAATCTCAGGATTCAGTGAACTTTGTTTAGTGCAGGCTTACATGGATTAGAAGGAGGTAAGGATTGTTTGCATATCCCCATGTTTTCAAGGGCTCCTGAACAGTATTTGAGCTCTCGGTATGAACTAGAATAGCTTGCTAAACTGATGTTATTTTCTGGATGGTAATGGCTGTCTACTGGTCATTTCTATTGCTGCCATCTGATGGCAGGGGAGAAGGGGTATTATTTTACTGTGAGTTATCTGAGCATAGCATGTTTGATCTTTTTTCAGCTCTTGGGCTTCCTTTGGCATGTTTTCTTTTGGAGGGCAGGCAACCCAGGGTAAGCTCTTCCATCCTACAGCTCCTGCACAAGGGGCAAAAGCTGAGTTCTAGGAGTCAGGGAATTTGTGTTTTGGTGATCATCTCCAATTTGCTTATAAGGAAAAGAGACTCCACAAAGTCTGCCTTACCCACAGGTGACATTTCTGGAACAGAGGCTACATAAGGTCCATCCAGGAACTTGGGTTCGTTGTCATTGATGTCTTGTATTTTGATGATAAACTCTGACTCCGGTTCCATTGGCCGTCCTGTTCGCCTGTCCAGAGCCTGTGCTCTGAGGGTGTACTGTGACCTTTCTTCCCGGTCCAGTCGCTGAATGGCATGAATATCCCCTGTTGTATCATCAATTGTAAACACAATGCCAGCTCCCTCTCCTGAGAGAATGTATTTGATCGAACCATCTCCCCTGTCCATGTCAGAGTGGAGCTGCAGAAAGGAACAGGATTCAATTAGACCATGAGCTGGGTAAGCAGCTGCTGAGAAACACTAAGCACATGATCATCCTGAGCATTTTGGTCTCACTGTTGGGACTCACAAGCTGGTTTTAATGAACATGCTTTGCTGAAAGAGGCAGATACTCAGTAAAGTTTGTATCACAGAGTTGCAATTAAAACCCCTCTCCTGTCTTCCTATTTCTGCACCCACACCTGTGCCAGAAGAAAAGTCAGAGGCACCCAAACAGGAATAGTCTCTGTGTCTGTTTGTAATCTCACTCAACACAATAATTGTCTTTTGCCTGGTTGCAATGGTCACTGAGTAGGGTTGCGATAAAGGGAGGTCAGCAAAGCTGCAGACTGGGCTTGCTCACATGGCTTAAGAGGAGTCAGATATTATAGGGGTAGCATAACATAGGGGCAAATAAGGCAAATATTTTCATTTTATTTAAATTTTAGCAGTAAAATTAGTCTGAATCCTTACATCTTCAGGAAAGGATCACTGTGAAACAGGAGGTAAGGTAAGCAACAAGAAACATTGGATTGTGTCCATTGCAGGCTACAGAGATGAGACACATCCCAGATTTTCTAAAAAATTATCAAACAGATTTATTGCATGACTGTTAATTAGTTCTGAGCAGCCACAGATAGCAATGAGTGCAAGAGAACAAAGCAAAAGTAAATGCAATGCTAATAATAATCTAAAACAGGGAAACAAATCATTCTGGGGACTATGTTTTGTTAAGCATCTGTTTCCTGTGAAATACTGGATTGACTATCAAAAGACAAACAAATCACTCGATTTCACTCACACCATGAAAATCTGCAACGGTATGCTCATACTTCCATGCTTTTGAGGAATCAAGCATAAAGACCAGTGCCAGGAGATGCTATTGGTTCAGTCCCAAAAGACAGGAAGGCAATAGACTTCAGGTGTAATAATCAAAATGTTTCAGATGTGAATACTGTTTTCCAGTGTGATTATCACTTTGGGAGATGAACAAATATTAAAAAAAAAGTGGTCAAAGTGGGCTGGATTCAGTTAAGCACATTTTTAAATGCAGATATAAGTAAATTATCTCAGAAATATGGTCAGAATTAAGTATGTGTTTAATGCTTTAGTGAGCTCAAAGGACATACGGAAGTAATTTTGGAGGATGGGACCAAACATAGGTAAATATTTGTACTGGAAAGAAAATTTCTAGAATAATTTACTGAATATATGAACACAGGATTGGTAGGATTTAAAGAAACAATCCAAACAGAAATGCATAATTTGTGTTGAAAACAGAAGCCAAACTTTGTACATCTGATTCCAGGCTATTCTCCCAAGAAAGAAAGAAGATATGACATCTCTGAACTGTTTAAAACACACACAAAAAATTACAATAACAATACATAGGAAAAAGTTTAATAGGGATGTGGACATAATGATTTATCTGGCATTTCTAATGCCAGAGGAGTGGCTCCTCAGCTGCTTTAGGGCACATGGTCCCACTGACTGGAGAGCTGCAAGACCTTTTCCCCCAGTGAAGGGTGTAGTCAGAAGATGCTCATTATCTAATGGTTGCCTTCCTTCCTTGCCTCTCAGGTAGGTCACATGACCTACACAAAACTTAGACCCACTACTGATTTTAGGAAACTAATTTCAGCTGAGATGGGATCTCATGGTTTTCTATAGCCAGTCCCACCCTGCAGACAGGTCTGTATGCAGGTGGCCCATCGGCCCTTACTGACTGCTGGGACAGCGAGCATTAAGGGCAGCAGCACTGCGATGCGGCTGTGAGTGTGGAACATGCAGGTTGTGACGATGGCCCTGTCAGGTCGCTGATATTTCACTTCTTTGCTAAGGCAGTGGTCCCTGCAGTGGCTACTGCATCTGAGAGCCATCAATCCTTTGGAGGACTGCTAGCAGCTCTCAGGTGATGCATTAGCTAAATGGTAGAAGAACAAGCCCAGAAAAATTTGGCAGTGGTGAACAGTTAAATTTAGATGACTGCCACAAGTATTAATTCACATGCAGGCTTCAGGGCTGCAAACTGGCATATCTTCAGGAAACATCATGTTGTGATTAATTTAAAAAAAGACAGTGGTTGTCATTATTTACCCTAAACACCCATAACTCAGGCATTATCACTGTAGGAGCCAGTAAACAGGATGCTTCCAGAAGGAGGACATTACTACAGCTTTTCAAATTGATTCAGAACCACTAAGCTATATTTTGGGCATTTGTTTTAGTGCATCACTGCACCAGTGAAAGAATGGAGATGCTGAGATGGATACAGATGTTAGATCTGATTGGGGAATTAGAGCTGGGCTTGATGGAAGAAAATGTGTTTTGGAACATCAACAAGTCCTCATTAAATAAGAAAAAAAAAAGAAAAAGGAAATAATTCGAAGTCAAATTCGAAGTCAAATTCAAAGTCAAAGAAAAGGCAAAGAAAAATGAAAAAGAAATTAAAAAAGAAGGACAAAATGGAAAAGAAAAAGGAAAAAGGAGAAGGGAAAATGAACAGGAAAAGAAAAAGAAGAAGAGAAGAAGAGGAAGAAAAAGAAGAAGAAAAAGAGAAAGAAGGAACATTTTTTAAAATAGCAGTAGATGTTTAGGAATGTTCAAAAGACTTAGAAGAAGATACTGAATCAAACTCATGGGTTAAATTACACTTTCTGTCCAAAGCCGTATTTGGAATGAATGCAGTTGTGAAGGGACCAAACAAGGAATGAACATGGCACACTATTAAGAATTTGGGAGGACAAGAGGATCTCTGTCTTACTGTGATTTGTTAAAAACATTGGGCCTCAACCAATGCTAGTCAGTAAGAAATGCTAGCAGCACTTTTGCAGCTTCTTGTATAACCTGCTTTATTTAGACAATCAAAAAATGAGCATA
This sequence comes from Neopelma chrysocephalum, assembly GCF_003984885.1. Classification (NCBI taxonomy): domain Eukaryota; kingdom Metazoa; phylum Chordata; class Aves; order Passeriformes; family Pipridae; genus Neopelma; species Neopelma chrysocephalum. The sequence goes on along the minus strand of NW_020897690.1, from coordinate 28,455,791 downwards.
AAACATAATACTGCCAGACTGCAATAAATCTGAAAGAATTTGGTGTCTGAAGGGACTGAAGCTCACACCAAACCTAATATCAGGATGCTGTAGTTTGGAGTGTATGTAGAAGTCACTGTGTTGGAAAGGTAATGTAGTTTTAAGTCAGCTCTGTTTTATGGGTGGTGCAATAATTTGTGCTGCCATGTGGCTGACACAGAGTAGGAGGAATTCATTTTTCCTTTTTCCTCCATGTTAAGGAATGAGTATTGGAGGAATAAAGCCAATAACTCCTGAGAAATTTTTAACTGTCAAGCTGGGTTGCTTCTTTTGATGAGAATAGTACAAGAAATTAAGGAGGCTACATCAGCATCAGAATGACATATTTCCTGGCAAAGGGCATGTGGAAGAGATTGGTGCTGCAGTGAGCAACTCATGGGAGATATTGCACAGCTCTGCTAATTGGTCTGTGACTTTCTCTCCCTTCTCTGCCTCCAGGGAGGTAGGACCTGCAGGGGATTTTTGAGAGAATGTGTGAGCGAGTTTGGTTGATCTGCATTGATAGTCTGTGGAAAGGACGTATTTTACTTGCTCATTCAGCCGCAGTGTTTCAAATACTTCTTTCCTTTGAAACAGGGTTGGGGAGCCTCCAAAATGGCAAAATGGTGAAGTCTGTCCCCAGTTCAATTACTGACACAGTTTAGACTGATGGATCAATGTGGAAAATACCTGCTGTCGCAAATGAAGGGGCTTTGGTTTCCCTAGTTCATCCTATTAGCCAATAATGGCTACCTGTAGGAAAACTGAAGCCTTGCATTTATCTGTGACAGGACCAGGAACCCTCTGAAGCTGAAGTGCTTTAAATCACTGTCATGAACACTGGAGGAAAGCAAAGAATGTACTAACTTCACCTCAGGAAGTTTCTTTTCATTTCTCTGTCTAGAAGATATTTTGCGCCTTGCCTTACAGTTACATAGGAAAGTTTATAGAGCCATAGCAGCCTTGGAAATCATATTAGGCAAGCCTGGACCTATGGTTCAAGTCAAGGTGCTTTTTTGGTTACTCCAGTCATGCAAAGCCAGCCAGAAAAAGCTGTACAACTGGATCTATGCTGTGCATTCTTTCTCCTTCTGTCAAGGGCTTGGAGAGAGCATATGCATAAAAGCAAGGCCTGGCTATCAGGATGTTTCAGGGTGTCTTGGGTGGTATCAGTTAGAAGAGACCCTGCCTGGCCTGGTGTGGGACTCAGGGCTGTTTTGGAGGGCTGGTGCGAGCAGCCAGCAGCAGACTGGGAACCCTGTTGCACCTCTGCCCCACTCCACGCAAGCTTTTACAGAGCTATTTTTGAGTCAGCCTGGGGTGATTTGGGCTGAAAAATTTCTGGCCTGCCAGAACAATTAATTCAGCCCACAGTCTATTCCCTGCTGACTCCTTGCCTAAGAATCCCTAAGACACAGGCAGCACGAACGCAGGCAGGCGACTTTTTTTTTTTTTTTTGGTGGGAGGCTGCTGCTGCTTCTGAGTGCCTGCGCCTCCGGCTGTATGAGGCGAGGGGAAGCCTTTGCGTCACAGCAGTCCCCCCGGCGTTCATCCCACTGCTCGGCTGGCTGCTGTGCGCCCAGTTCAGGGATGGGAGAAGATGAAACGTGTGACCCCCTGAGGCCCCTTTTGGCAGCAGAGTTCCCTGGAGCCGGGACTGCACGGAGCAGTGCTGAGTTAGGAGGCCTTCAGAGCGATCCAGCCATTTCAGCTCAGCAGTGCGTGGGACTAATTGGCCCTGTTAACCGTGGGAGCTAATTGGCCCTTGCACATCCCTGTACTAACACAGCCGTGGCGAAGGCAGCCCTGCAGAGAGCTCACTGACAGCAGCTTCGGCTTTTGTGTGGCGGGCACAGACCATGAAGAGCTGTCTCTGCCTCCCTGCCTTCGGCAGAGCTGAGTGGCGGCGAGCTCAAGTGTTGCCGACTGCGCCAAGTGTTTGTGCTCCTAATGACACCATCAAGTGTAAAACAAAGATGAGCCGGTTTCTCCCAGTATTTGTTTTAGCTAAAATTTGGCTCACAGTGGAAGCCTGAAGTCATTTTAGATTAACTGAGTATGTGAAATAATAAGCCTGGCCCTTGTTCCAAAGCTGGAAATTGCATGAAAACAAATATTAATTTCTTTAATCAATAGAGATATCAAGAGCTGAAAAGCTAGGTGCACAGATGAATGAAGACTAATGAGGTCTCATTTGGTGGCAATCACTAGTAATACCATTGCTGTGGGAGGAAGGAGAGCACATCTCGCTGTCAATCACGCAGGGATAAATCAGGAGGAGGTCTTTTGAAGCCCGTGGATTCATTTTGATTTATACTGGTATGACTTTGGGGCACAGCTTAGCTCTATGGGATTGTAGAATGATAAATAAGAGACCAAACTGGGCCTCTGGATACGTAATTTTTCCCCCCTGAACATGTATAGCTTGGGGAAAAAAGGAGCTTATATCATGTAAAAAATAAGCGATGAAATCTGAAGGATTTTTTTCTGTCATCCTTTCTTAGATTTTATTTTTCATATATACCTATATTTAGTATCCACTCATCATAGCAGTAGCTGATATTCTAGATATGTAAAAACTTAATTGTATTGTTCAAACACTTAAGCACACTTACTCTCCCCATCCCCAATGTCCAATTTGTCACCTTGGTGTAGAATAGAAGCAAACTTAATGCTGACCATAAACCTTTGAATAACAGAGTCAATACTTTAAACAATTCAAGGTCTTTAAAAACAGTCAGAAAATAAAGAAAGAGAATGGTTATAGTGAGGTAAATTATAATGGCAGACATCACTGATCTGACTTCCATCAGCTTATTAACCAAGGAGCTGCAGAAAAGTAAATGCAAAATATTACCAAGTAAATAGGATGAGCTCAGGAGTACATTTTACACTTATTTGTACTGATGTGTAGGTTCTTGGGGTATAAGGGACCAAAAAATAGGACTCTTCATGGTTGGATCTAATGAGCTGTCCCTCTACTCTTCCAGATCTGTAGCAACTTCTCTGTAGTCCACGGAATTAACCTGCAGTCAAGATGTGGTAAGCCAGAAGATACTCTGACCCTAGAGATTTGCAGAAAGCAAAAATTGAAATGTCAGTTTTCAAGGGAAACTGGCTATTTAATTTGATTGTGAGTTTCAGCTTCCAGCTGACTTGATCATGGATAGAAGCATGATCACAAACTCTTCCTTTCTTTCCTAATCCGTATATGTCAATATAACCTTGCTTTGCCTTGACATTGTAGAGTCCCTGGAAAGATCGCTGCAGATTTTCCAACACTACCTCAAATTACAGATGATGATTGATGCAGCAGATCTCTTTGAAATAGGAAAATATATCGACAGCCCCTTGAAACAGAAATTCTTCCCAAATGAAGGTGACAGGGGGCAAAAGCTCTTGGGAGCAGAAGTGAAATTAATGTGGATAAATTCACTGCCTGAAAGAAGGTAGAGGCATTTAGGGAAACATCCCGTGTCTCACCACAGTCCACAGACATACAGATGTATATACTCTGCCAGATATCCTCCCGGTGCGGGTCTTACCTTCCCGACGTAGAGAGGGTCAGTTCCCGTGTACTCCTCCAGAACAAAGAACTGGTTCCACACCCAGCTCCTCTTCATACGTTGATGCAGCTTGTCTGACAGGTTGTCTTCTTGCCCTTCAGTGAGGGGCCTGGCACTTCCTGACAGCACAGTTGTTGTAAGGTCCATCAGTCCCCAAAAATACAAGGAGATGCCAAGTCCAAACAAGTTCTTTGCATTGCTCATTCTACCTGAAGTCCACATCTGTATACTAGAACTGACTTAAAAGTCCAAATGCAGTATCTTAGGTCCCTTGAGAAAAAAGTAAGTTCTCTGTGTAGTCCTTTGAAATGTCCAGGAGAGATACTGGTTCTCAGAAAGGCAGTGTCCTGTAAAGTTAAAGGAAATTCATAGGAGGATACTTTTTTCCTCAAGTCAAAAGAGTTTCCTCAATAAGAAAATATGCTATAGAGTATTTATTCTTCTACATAAAAATGCAATATCAGGATGCACACTTCCTGAAACCAGAAATACTATTACCATATAAGCTGCAGACCTGGAGCACTAGACAGAAGAAACATTAGGGGTTAATCAATAAGTAAGAGTTCTCTACTTTGCTAATTTAGATATAGTGTTGTTTTGTGATATTGATTGTCATGAGCTAAGTGCATACTTTTTGGAAATATTTATGACCAGAAGTCCTCAGAGAATATTTAAAAACAGTTCACTCTGGCAAATTATGATAGCTAGTGAACAAGATTTGGCAACTGTCTTTCTGTTTGGAAACTATGACATTGTCATTACATACACGTCCATGCACACAAGTCTACATAAGTATAGAAATTATTCCTGTATGGCAAACCTTGAATATAATTTCTAGCAGCTCCAAGTTATTTCTAGTTTTAATTATTCTTTCAGCCTCTCTGTTGCTGGAATTCAGGTTTCACACTCTGCTGCCTCCTCTCTGAGGAGCTGATTGCTGCTACAAATGCAATATTTCTAGAATTTAAATGGTCAGTTAAACATTTTATAACCCACAAAATGTTTCACAGTGCTGATGGCCACATGCTATCGTGTAATTTGTCCAAGCAAGTCAAGCTAACATATTTTTTCCTTGACAAGCCTGAAAGACCTGTTTAGGCAGAGGAATGCTGACCTCTGTCAGAGGACACTTTCTCATCAGTCTAGGACAACTTCTGTTGCCATGAAGTGAGTTTAGTTGGCGACCTCACTCCAGGCTATGGATTGTAGCAAACCTTTCCTTCACCATTTTGCTAAGTTTAATGACTTGCTGCTGTACTCAAGTTACTCTGTCAAAACACTCCATACATCCTCTGTTGGCCCAGTATTTTTGCTGGTCTTCTAAAGAACTCTTCTTTCTCATTTCATGACAAACAGACTCATTAGGAAAGGTGTATGGAGCTCTGAGGCTTAAGCAAGTAGTTCACAACTCATTTTACTGCTGTTCTATTCTTAGCTCTTTAGGCTTAATTAATTGATTTATCCTGTGGAAATAAAATGTAGCAGATGTCTGTCAAATATTTCCAGCTGAAATCCTTGAAAGATTTCAAAATCATAAAAAGTATTTTAGACAGTTGCATGATAATATTTTGAAGTGAAGACTAAGACAATACAAAGTTTTTAACAGAGAAGAAAAAAGTGTTTAAAAATTCCCCAGCATCCAAGCTGCTACAACTGGAGAACTGGGCACACTTAGAAATCTACAGAAACAGAAGTTCAGAAATTAATCCAAAACTTGGCTGAAATCTGAAAACACCAGCTTAAGTCTGGAAGAGACGTCCACAGTGGGAGTAGAGACACAATAACTATCTAAGGCTAATTTCGACACAAAATAGTGTTTCAAAGCCCAGAAGAAATACAACTACACAGTGCTGCTAGCCTATACAGTTGTAAAGTGTAGCAAAATAATAGGTCCTTTATCTTGAAAAGTTTACAATCTAATCCGAAATAGGCACAACAAAGAAAGGACAAATTATAAGTACAGACCATGGTAAATATCTTCTAAGCAGAGCAATGTACAGAACTGCTAGCTGTTTAGATATTGGCTACATAACGTGCTAGGACTTGTTGTCTGCAAAGGCAAAGAATGGGGATTTATCCAAGCAGCACAAGCCCAAAAGGACCACAGTAATCTCTGTGTGTCTGTCACTTCATGAAGAAGCTGGCAGCTGTTTGTGAGAGGCAGGGATGAGGCCCAGCTTGCTGGATGCCCACAGTCAAAGGAGTACAAGAGCTATGTGTGCAGTGCTTGCCTCTCTCTGTACTGTGATTCCTTTGCTCCAAACAGCCAATGCACATTTATGCTGAAGGAAGAAGGCTGAAGCTCTCTGCACATAATAAGTATGACCAACTTCCTCTTGGCATGTTGCAAATGGCAAGTTATTCTCAGCAAAGTCAGGGAGACATTTTTTACAACCCATGTTTTGCTGGCAAGTAAATGTGTGGAAGGATTTCCCACCACCCCCTGACATAATTTAAGAGAACCCAGTAAGAAGGGAAAGTGGGGGCAGGCTATGGTCCAGCAGCTAAGGTTCTGCCTGGAGTCTTTGCTTTAAGAAATTTCATCTACTGCACAGATCAGTTACATTTTTGTTTATGTGACAAAGAGATGATACAACAAAATGGACCAATTCCTGTGGCAACAAGAGTTGTATTTGTAGGTGAACTCTCAAACCACAAATTCAAAACTAATGGTGCCAGATGTCTCTTGCAATTAAGTTCAGCCATAAAGGATCATCAGTGCTTAGGCAAGATAATATCAAGATGTTGTCAAGTGAACTCCTAGAGTTACCGTACACCTGTAATGAGGTAATAGCAAAAGAAATCTGATCATCAGTATGCTTTTTATGCACATGTGCATTAAATCAGCAGAAAGCTAAGTAAGTAAAAACAGTGAAATAAAGGTCAAGAGTAGGGACATAAATGCTTCAGGCTCTCTGTGATAACAGCTTTTATCATTTGAATGTGCAGTTCCATGAGGAACCTTTCTTGAAAACAATGTGCAACTCAGTGGTCCCCAGGAGTAACATCCCTAAGAAAGCAATATTATTCTGGGGCACAGCAACTGTCAGGAAACTTGCCATTAAGTAAGGTAAAGTCTTGTAAAAGTATGTTCCTTTCCTGAGTACCAGTAGTTTTCCCATTTAATGCCAGCCCAGGTGACATGGTCATATATTTTCGTAGGAATGGAGAAAGCCCTAGCGTTGAAGTGGAAGAGATTTTTTTTTGTTAATAGCAGAGTTTCTGGTGTTTCATGCCTTTCCAAAACTGTGAACAAGAAGGCTCAAACTCATAGCATTTACTGCTTGCTTAAAGGCAAATGACTACTATTAATAGCAGTGTTTAATCCAGAATGGTTCCTCTCTCTCTGAGGCTGAAGGTAAATGACATTTTTTTCTGTTTCAGGTCCTGCCCTGGTGTTAAAAGAATGACAAAGACCTCTGTTAACTTCTGGACTGAGGCACTGCTGATCTCTCTGGGTCTCTTTTCCTGCAGCTTCACCATCACAGGTGTGTACTATTGGCCTCTGCATCTGCAAGGCCTGCTGGTCAAGGAATATATTTCTTAGCAGTATAAGAAGGTACTCATATACATTTAGGGTTTGTGGTAACACAAGCGATGGCTGAGCTACAGTTAAGGCCATGGGTGACTGAGTGTTTCAGAGGACTCATGCACATGGCTTCTTCACCAGCTGAGTGTGATGGATGAGTACAGGGTCACTTAGACTGTAGACACGACACTTGGTTAGGATAATAGCCATATGCTTTGAGTGTACCAGCTTGATGGGATCTCTAGACTTAGGTGGACCACAGTGATTTTTGCCACAGATGGATGGCACAGGTTTTGAGACAGAGTCTGTGCTTCTGTCTCAGGCTGAGGGAGAAGTAGTAGTTTCTTGCAGGGAATTTGGACTCATCATGCAGGAAGGTGTTTCTTACCATGACTGAGTGAGGCAGAACTGAACTTTCAATGTTTTCTTAATGCAAGATTTTTCTTGGAGCCCTTCAAAATGCATTCTTAAGGAAATCTGCAAAGATGGAACTGATGAACCTCTGCTTGCCATATGTTTCATGACCCAGCATGGGGATATGCAAAGGATTTGAAGGCAGTAAAGAGAGGGAAATCTTGTTTTCCTTGCTCTCACACAAAAATTACTGAGCCCAGGAAGACTGCATGTCCATGGGACTTCTGCAGATGGTGCTTTATTTTTCAATAACAATTTAAATATTTGATTTTGTTACTCACAGTGGAGTACTCCATTGTAAAACTATCAGGTGAATCTGGGCAGTTTAGATCCCTGACCCATAGTGAATGCCTTTCTTGCCCCTATTTTTGTGATGAATATTTGATTATCAGCTCAGTTGTTTATTTTACTTTCTCTGTTCTTGCCCTGCAAACATCACTGAAAATCCTTTTTCTTGTCAGTCAGCAGTTACAAATGTGGTTTTTGTCTCCATAAAGACCCATGAATATCTGACTGAACTCTGTGCTGCTGGTGGTCTATACATGGTACAAAGGAACTACCTAACTCTTCTACACAAAAAAGAGTCACAATAATGCACTTTCCAACAATGCAAATACAAATTTCTCTTTTAGCCCATATTGCAAATTAAAGTAGGCATATTCCAAGTGTGAGCTACTCTTCATGCTCCAATTTTAATGACACCCCCTGACACATATTTGTTCTGTAATTAAGCTATTCTTAATTGAATATCTAATTCTGGGCAAAGATGAAAAGGAAAATGAAATAACTGCCAGACCCAACTTCTTGCATTTCTTGCAAGTGACCCATTTATCTTTTAATTCTGAAGAGAACAACAGTTCCAAAGAAAGGATAAAAACATTAATTGTTTGGATGACCATATGGGCATCCAGAGAATTCCACTGGGATTAAAATGTATTGTGCTCAATACATATTTACATAAATGCCAAAGATTTTGTAGTCAAAGTGCTCAGCCTTGAAAAACTTTACAGACATACTTAGTGTATTCATCACATTGAGCAAACGGTCTCCCAGAAAGTCAGCAGACTATTTGCATTCATAAAATTAATTACATTTCATGCCTGGTCCTTCCAATGGAATTTGCTGTGTGGACTCAGCACTCTTGTATATTGCTACAGACCTTAGTGGATCCCACGCAGGCACATTGCTTGAGCAGAGGCAATTCATTTGGAGAGGATATTTTACACTGAGAAAGTGGGGAGGAAAGAGGCAACCGGTTTTAAAATCCCTCTTCCATTTTCTCAGTACATGAATACACAAATACATATGATAATTCGAATGTAAATGCTTCTAATTTGTAAATGTTTCTTAGCAGCACATACACTGCACTAGGAATATGCTAATGGAAAATGATTTCTGTGTTTAATTACAGATTGTCCTCCCAATATTTTGACAAAAGAAGCTGAACAACATGGTAATGACCACAGTAAGAAGAAGATAAAATTGACTGAAAAGAATTCTCTGAGTTTACTTTGTTCCTTGACTTTTCGTGATATTTTAAACCAGAGATAGGGGTGTGAGTATTGTGCAGTTTTTTACCTCCCGTGGAATGGATTATTCTTTTATGTTTTCACAGATTGCTTCTTAGGTTTCCTGAACCTCATTTGCCTACTGCTTTGTTATAAGACACCTTTGCAATAAGCCTGCAAGAGCACCAGTCAGTAGGAAGCTGTAGGCTGTATTCTGCACCCCGCAGACCACCACAAGAGGTGCCTAACACCACCTGCCAGGGATGGAGTCTCCACTGATCCAGGAGCTCAAACCTCTTAAGCAACTGATGCAATACTTGTCTTGTTTTTAGCCCTAATGAGGCCTCACCTGGAGTGCTGTGTCCAGTTCTGGACTCCTCTGTACAAGAGAGATGTGGAGCTCCTGGAGCTATGAAGATGATTAAGGGACTGAAGCATCTCTCTTGCGAGGAAAGGCTGAGGGAGCTGGGCCTGTTTAGTCTCGAGAAGACATGACTGAGAGGGAACCTCATCAATGTCTGTAAGTATCTGAAGGGAAGATGTCAAGAGGTTGGGCCCAGGCTCTTCTCGATGGTGCCAAGCAACAGGACAAGAGGCAATGGGCAGAAACTGATGCACAGGAAGTTCCACCTGAATGTGAGGAAGAACTTCTTTACTGTGCAGTGACCAAGCACTGGAACACTTTGCCCAGAGAGGTTGTGGAGTCTTCCTCATTGGAGATATTCAAGAACTGTCTGGATGCAATTCTGTTCCGTGTGCTCTAGGATAATCCTGCCTGAGCAGGGAGGTTGGACCAGATAACTCTCTATGGGCCCTTCCAACCTTGCCCATTCTGTGATTCTATGATTTTAGAAATCCTAATGCTTGCAGTACCTAAGTTAGGTACCTATAAACAGGCTGCCTGGTTATAGTCCTAAATGTTTCTGTACTACTTCCAGAACTTCCTATTTTTATCTCTGGCCCAGGCCAGTTCTACTGTTATTACCTGTTGTTATACTTTATGGGCAAGTTTAAATTAAAAGGAAAAATCTGGAGATATTTGTTATTTTTCTTGAAAACACACTTGGCCTGAACATGTATTTTTATTTTTGTTTCATTTTATTGAGATCTTCATAAATACAATGAAACTTGACAACATACCATATGGTGCATAAACATTAACTCAGAATACAATCCATTGTCATAAAATTACATCTACAGAGTAGTCAACAATCTCTCCTGGGACACATCAGTGAACTCATTTTGCTCAAGATCTGAAGTCCTTCAAAGCTATGGAGTGCCTGCAGAGTGAAAAATCCCACAGAATGACAGAGGGAGTCCCATTGTATAAATCCCAGCCCCATGGTTATAGATGCATAAAAAGATCAAAAAGAATGAAAGATACACACGATCACAAAGTAAACATGTCCAAATAAAATGATGCTGATAACTTGCATCGGAGAAGATCTGATGCCCAGCTTTTACTCAGTGTGAGGCATTGTAAATCCAACTGTAAAGAGCAGTACAGAAGCACAAGAGAGTTTCAAAAGCTCCATGCTGGTCTAACTAATTCTGTTGAAGTCAGACTTCACAGGAACTAAGTGTGGTGTTGAAATACACTGGAAAATCCAAAAAAATTCCAGATAAAACAACCCTCTTCTGTCAAGGATGTGCAAAAATACACAATACACATGAAAATCATACTAATTACACTTTTATTATTAAGCAAAAATTCCTTCTAGTTCTCACATTCTGACTACTTTTGTCATTCTGTCAAAACCCCTGTACAAATAACTTTAAATTGTTAATTGATGTTCATGTAAATTAGCACTTTTAAAAAAAACCATTAAGCCTTTCCTCCCCAAAGTGTGATCCTTCTTGCTTTCTTTGCAGCTGTGCATAGGAGCCTTTTCTCAGACCTGTCTCTAGGCCCCAAAGCAATATAAGCAAAATCTGTAGTATCCTGCCAAGAATGAGAGGATGGAAAGGGTGGAATTTCCCGTGCTATAAAAGAGAAAGAAGGCTGAGTCAGGTGTGGAGTGAGGAGCTGGTGCATGTCAGAGATCTAAGGGTTCTGTGAAAGCAATGAGAAGATGGGATGGTGAATATTGCTGCGACCACCTAAGCTCTGCAAGCTGAGAGGCCAGCAGGAATAAAGCTCAGGGATGGAGCCTGCTGCCGTAGGCATTGGAATACTTATGCCCTGAACAGGACCTATTTGCAGCTGTTACAATCCTCCATGAGAAAAATGGACTAATGCCTTTCCTTTATTTTTCATTTGTTTTCTTCTGCTCATGTCCTTCACTTCTTTCAGATCCTGAGCACATGCCTTGCCAGATCTGCCATGCCTCTGCTATGGGATAAAACCTGTTCCTGTTGCACACCTGGAATGCATTTTGAACCTGAACTGTCTCTGTCTGTGCTACAGGTTGGCTATGGAAGCATATAATGTTCTTTAGCTACAAAACATTGTATTTCATGTATACTAGTCCCCACAATATCACATATTTCCCTGCAACTGTGAAAAATGATCTCTTTCTTATCCCATGGCTGCTGACAGATGATAAGGCTCTCTGATACCCCCTAAATGCCAAAGACAGAAAAAGTGTTATCTCCTATCTATAGACAGACATGAGAAGCTGCTGTCTGCCTGAACCAGATAGAGGTAATATTTCTTCCCAGGCATGAAGATCAAAACCAATAATTAGTGGGGGCCTATGAGCTGTCACTAGAGAAGACAACTTCCTAGTTTTATTATGACTGTGTTCCTGCTTAACTGGACATTTCATGCACATTTTGTCATATTAGAAATGTGCCCAATGCAACCCATTTCCAAAAGCAGCTATTGAAGACAAAGAAGGGAATAGGCTATTTTTTTTTTCCAACCACAAACTAATATTTTGCTGTCTCTCATAATTACTGTATGCACCCACTTGCACATAATGTGCAGTGGGTTTTTTTTCTTGTTGTTTTTGGTTTGTCTGTTTGTGGTTTTGTTGGGTTTTTTTTGTTTGGTTTTGTTTTTTTGGTTTCTTTTTTGTTTGTTTGGTTTTGTTTTTTTTTAATTGTGTCTGTTCATCAAGAAAGAATATTCTTTAACTTAGAAAATAACTGTAGGTTCTCTAGGGGATGAAAATCTTTCCTCTAATTAATATTTCTTGAGTCTGGTATTACTTCAGAAGTACAACACTGGCATCTGTACCTTGTGTTGATCTTTCTGATTGCCTTGTCTGAGCATGAAGATATATGCTACTAACTACTAGGATAAACATTTTCAAGTCAGCTTCAAGCTACTGTATATGAAATCAAACCAGCAAAGAAACAGAAGTCTTACAGCCTACTTCTCTATCTGAACTATTAGAGTCTGTCTTGTTTTTATCACCTGGCTTCAAAGTGTTTCTAGATATACAGAATATGAGTGCCCGGCCTTCACAGGACACTTTCAAGCTGAAAGAATAAAGTAAGGAGGAATAAAGATGTACCGACCTCATTTGTCCCAGAATGGCTCTAATACAGCAAGCACAACTTTCATAAAGCCTGAAAAACAAGCTCAGATGCTTTGCTTGCCAGCCTCTAGATTTTGGTCTTCAAAATCTACTGCTGCAGTCTCCGCAGAGAGAGTGTGAGGTATTATCTAACTGTCCTCTATAAATGTGACATTAACTAACAATATCTACCCCTCACAAAGAGGTATGTATTACCTATTTCCCATCTTCTTCATAATGTACTGCTGTAACACGTTTCCATCTTTCCCAGATGGGAAGATGAATATTCTGGATGAGGCAGTTCCTCTGCCTGGATTGCTTAATGGCTAAGAAGAACTAGCATTTACTAGAATATAGATTTTTTTAGGCTTTGTCTTGCTGGCAAACTCCTTGCTTTTCAGTTTGTTACAGGTGAATCTTTCAGAGGAGACTCCAAAACCCTATGCTCCATCTGTCTTAGTATTCAGTTTGTAATGGTGATGAAATAGCAGCTTTTGTAAGAGCTGAGGTATTCTTGGCCAAAATTCTCATCCTTCCATTATCTGCTGTGAGCCATCTGGTTGCTGTCCTTCACAGGAGAGGATCTTCTGCAGCTGGTTTGAGTCTGATTTCCCAAAGAAATGAGTTTATGCAGTGATATAATTGCACTGATATTCTATTAGTATTGTGAAAGACAAATAGAGATCCCAAGGACTACTCTATTTCATAGAATCATAGATTCATTAAGCTTGGAAAAGACCTCTAAGATCATTGAGTCCAACTGTTAATCTAGCATTTCTATCCGCTCCCTGGGAATTAGCAGGTACATTAGAGAAAGGAGACCTACGTTAACACTCCTACTGAGGAAAGTATGGGCAGTTATACAATCTCTTTGACCAAGGGATCATCCTGCATGCAGTTCCAGAGTAATTGAGGTATTTTATCCAGTATGACCAGGGAGCTGGAAGGAGCCGATATTATTGTGTATGAAGAAAGCGCTATGGGGGAAAGACATAACCATAATAAACTAAGTTTTGTAGTTCTACTCCTCTTCTCTTGTTTGTTAATGGTCTTATAGAAAAATTTTATTTTCATGTAAATTCTAGAGGCCACCCCACTGCTTTAAAGCCTTCTTAGTGACCCAGTGGTGGTGGTACATATCAGTGCAAACTTTGAGTATGGAAGTTTGGTCTTCCTTTCACTGCTTCTGGTGGTTACCAGTAGGTAATTTGGTGCCTATTTAATATCTAGGCATACCTTTTCTTTAGGCAGGGAGGTATTAGCCAGTGTATGAAGAATTAATGACCCTGACCACAGCACATAAACACAGAAAGGCCCTACAAACTTTTACTAAAGGGTCATCAAGGCCCATTTCTCCCACTGTTGGTAACCACTTCATGTAATCCCTCAAATAGTTTGAGAAGATCCCTTCTTAATTCTCAAGAATTCAGACACAGAATTGCAAATATGCAATCAAATGAAAGCCAAGAAATGCAGAATATAGGAGAGCTTAAAGGAAAGCAGTTATATATTGCAGAAGATCTTCTCAAATGAGATTGCAGGTTTGCTGTTAGCTCATCTGTGTGTGTATTTCAGCAAAAAGATTCTTCTTACATACCTGTTAAATCTATTCTTTCTTACTTGTGGATCTGCATTTTTATTAGCAAGTTCTGTACTTCAACTTTTTGAGATAACAGGATTGGCCTGTCAAACTGGATCTCTGCTCTAATGTTGAGATTTTTGCCTTTGAAAATTGCCAGTAACTGGTACTTCCAAATAGTTAAACTCCTTCTCCACATGCGTTGGAAGTGATAGTTCAGAAATGAAGGAAATTCTGACAAAAAGAAACTTGGTATCAGAATAGCTGTGACTAATAGCAACAAAGAGGATTATACCAAGAAGCTGGAAAGATAGTACATCCTAAGTGGAAATGGAGTAGTCTCCCAGTCTGATACAAGTGAAAGCCCAATGAGAGAAGGTGTAAGAAAAGGAGAGAATGTGGTATTTTTCTGAGATATTGAAATATGCATTGCTGGGAAAATATATGATACTTGAAAGACATGTGCATGCAAACTTAAATAATTTGCCTGAAAGATGGTTACACAAGGAAATTTTGCTTCGAAGTGAAGCTGAAAATCCAGCCTTGATGTAATTTTGTTTCCTTCTCCTTGTGGGAGTAATTTGATTAATTAAATATTTTGTATTTGAAATTTCAGAGAGGGGAAGAAGTGGAAAATAAAGAACAATGGGAATAAACACCAGTACTCAATGTTGAGGTCAATAATGTGATACTACTTGATACATAATCTTTAGTTAACCATAAAAAATAAGACTGCAATACTGTGAGATGATGGAAATGGTGAGAACAATTTCTTGCTGACCCTTGTAATCGGCTTATGCACTGAAGCGTGAGTTTTGATTTCTTCCTTTTGACTGAAGAATCATTTTGTCTCTTTAAAAAATTGGAGTCATATAAATATCACCTTCAGTTCTCCAGTTTTCAGCCTTTTGCTACATCTTCTCTTTTTAAATTTGGTGGAAGCATGAAGAAATAGATAGATCCATTTTTACTTCATCTTAGCCAAAAGCCTGATATAGTGCCCAGTGAAAATTGATGGGATATTATATATTATGTTCTGTCTTCTCTCAAGCCATATAACCTACATTTTTGAAATCTCTTGCAAAATTAATCAGTCCACACTGAATTTTCCCTCAGGTACTTCAGAAACAACGTAAAGCAATAGCCAAAATTAGTGAATACCTTCATGTGATTACAGAAGATAAGTGAGTTCCTAGAGGACTGGCAGAGAAAAACCATTTTACCTATATTTAAGGGGGAGGGGACCGTGGGATAGAGGAACCTGTGAATTACAGAGCCTTCATTACAACATCAGTAGGTGGAAAGTTACTGGAACAAACAACCAAGTTTTCAGCATCTAGAGGATAATAAGATGCGAAGGAATAGCCAACATGGATTTGTGAAGAATAAGTTGACAACAAAACCAGCCTGATTTTCCTCTCTGGTTAAGATAACTGGCCTAGCCTGCTGTGAAATGAGAAAAATGCAATACATTTTGGCCATCATAAAATGTTTCATACAGCTCCACAATTCATTGTCAAAGGCAACATAGGGCAATATGATCCAGGTGAAATGAGGCTGACAGACTGGAAAACAACTCAAAGGACCACTGTCAGCAGCTCAATGTTAAACTGGGAGTCAGCATCGAGTGGTCCTGCAGGATTTTGCTTCATGACCAATTCAATGTTCATGCTAACAGTTTGGATGATGCAGTACAGTTAAAAAATATGAGGAAGACACCAGGCTGGAAGCTTTTGTAAGCGTTTGGGAAGATGGGGGTAGAATTCAAAATGATCTTGGTAAATTGGAAAAATGTTTGGAAATCAATACCTGATAATTCAATAAGGACAAGTGGAAAACACAAGCCTTGGAACAGCAAAATCAAATGCCCAGGCATAGAGAGATGACTAACAGCTTATGAGTCAGCATTGTAGGAAAGGAGCTGACCACAAAATGAACAGGAGCCAACACTTTGATGCATGGGTTTTTCCAAAGGAGGAAAATACCACCCTGTGCTGTGTCAACAGGATGTTGGGCAAGTTGCTTGTGTTGCGTCTGTGGAGCATTTTTACTGGCAACTTCAGCATAGAAAGGTAGCATATCACATATTAAAAGGAGGTATGGACAGACTCCCAAACTGCTATCAGAAAGGCAGCAAGAAATTTGAGCAGAGATCTGAAAAAACAGGACTTGTGAAAAGGTTAAAAAATTGTATTTTTTGAGTCTGGAAAAATGAGATTTGGGTGAGGGCATAAAAGCAGATTTTTAAAAATTGTAATGCATAGTAACAGGTAAAATAGAAAGAGTGCTGATCTACTTCTTAGTTGCCGGCACAGGTGAAGGTGCAATAAACCTAATCTGGAGCAAGAGTAATTTAGGTTACAAGCAAACCAAACCTCTAAGAATAAGATGGGTGAAATACTGAAACAGATGACTGATAGAAACTGTTAAATCTCAATTTTTTTTAGATTTTAGAGAAGGCTCGAGAGTAGTCTACTGGAAGCTGCTTAGCTGATCTCTGATCTTGTATCAGAAGCAAAAGACAGAAGTAATTTCAAAAAGTCCTACATTTCTATAACCCTGAAATGCAAATAAAATCACATCTTTATAATGTAAAGTAAAAAATCAGAGGACTCATTATGTCTAGTCTACCTCTATCATTTCTTTAGGCCTTTCCAACTCTTCATCTCCTCTTCTGTTAGGCTGAATCCACACACGCCAATTGCCTCTACTGTGTAATTACTCAAACAAACCAGTTGGTTGTGCTATGTGGTAGAGGGAAACCTTATCAGGCATGGATAATATTGTGAGGCTTATGTGAACATACCAAATGAACCCTAGAATGATCAGTGTTTCTCATGACAATTAGGAAAAAAGATGAAGAAAAAAACCTCATACTTTTCTTGATCATCAAAAGAAATTGGTCTTTCCAGGATAGAAGGTGTCTGGCTGGATTGCCATACTGCAGGACTAATGGGGAATAAAGCATTCACTCTAGCTGTATTTTGTTTGCCCTCATGGGTCCTCACTTCTGTAACAGCAATAATTTCATGACAAGTAAATCAGATACAGAGCTTTGTATGCTTAAATGGCATACATATCCCTTCCAGCAGGAGGTTGTACCCTTGATCCCAGTATAAGGACTTTTGTGTTGCAAATCTGTAATCTCCCTAACTACATTGAGGTGATGCCTTTCTTCATGAAATGACCATCAAATGGTGTTCTATTGATTCAGAAGGAGCCTCTGTTTCTGCATGTGCTAATTGATACTTTATTAAAGTCTAACTTAGCATACAAAAGTGCTAACTAGGCCAAACTCCCTGCAGCTTTGTAAAAGACCATTATTCCCCATTACCTTTCAAATCCCTATATGAGAAGATAAGGGCTATCTACCCACTTTTCTCACTGATTCCTGCCTCTGAGAATAGGTTCACAGTCTATGTATCCATCCAAAAATAATTAACTGACCCCTCCTATTAAGTACGACATATTTTCAATAAAACAAAGTTTTAATGCCAGTGACTCCATCATGTCTTGCTGTACAACATCGTGGGGCACAGCAAGAAACACTTCTTTGCATTAGTCAGCTAAGATATGAAAGAGACCCCCTCTGCCTTTTAAAAATTGATCGACACTTTCTATAAGAATATAAGTGTTCATTTTCATGCCTTACACACTCACTTTTCTGTTTATCTAAATCCACCTAAAGCTGGCATTGATTCTCTCACTTTTGGCCTATGATGTCTTACAGCAATGCTCTACATTACTGCATTTGATCTTGGATTTGCCATGTTTCAATGTGAAGCGAAGTGTTTTGACAAGCCTAAGAACCAAATTTTCCCCAAAAAGAGAGTCCTACTCTCTTGATTTGTACAGATATTGCATTGGGCAAATCTTAATTGCTTTGCTCATTTGCACCTTCCAGTGGACTTCAATAAGAATATTCAGGTGAACAGAAACACGAAGACATGACGTACAGTTCTGCAGAGGCATAGAAAAGATACATAAAAGAATTACAGCACCTAACTATATACTTTGTAGGTACAACTGTAGGTTTGGCATTTAGAGAACAGAATCAAATGCCTTTATCATATTATTTGTGCCCATTAGCCTATTAATTGTCTCATTATCAACAGTGAATAACGGCAGGCAGAAAATATGTCTGAAGAAACTAAAATGTTATTGAGATTCTATTTATATTACTGTGACATTCCTTGGGATGGAAATGCAATATAAATTCATAGTATTACCTGTCAAAAATCTATCACCTCCACTTCAGCCACTAGAATATCTTTCCTTCAAGAAATATTTTCCCTGCCAATCACATGATAATAAGCAAAATACAACCTAAATGAAATTTTCTACTTTTTAATGTCAGAATGATCTCCACTTGCATAACATAAGGGGACTGGGTTTCTTAATATTTCACTAAGGTAAAATAAAATAGTATAATATAATGTAATATAATGTACTATACTATAAAGTGATATAATGTAATGCAGCATAATATGACACATATGGAAAGCACAGTGTCCATTTTACCTAGAAGATACAGCATGCTCATGAAAACGCATAATTTGATAATACCAGGAAGGGTAAACCCGACATGCATGCAGCTCACACCCATATGTGCTTGGACAGCATTAACGCAGGGGCTCTATGATACACCTTTAAGTCCACAGTTTGAGATGCACTGAAGAAATGAGCAGATTTTATTAGGTCAGTTGCCAATAATTTCTAGTTGAAGATCAAAGGTAGAATAATAAACCACTGAGTGTGACTGACTCAGGAAGCCTCAGCATTTTCAGGAGGATTTAAATAGGGAAGTGGTATCTTGCAAAACTGATATAGGGAGAGCATTGCAGTATGCTGGAATGACATGGAGATGTAGAGGACTGGATTGTCCCAGTTCTGCATGCAGGCAGACTCATGCACCACCAGCCAAGGCTGAAACAAGGCCTTTCCGTTGTGCTGTATCTTGTGCACCACACCCGCTCTGTGGGCCTGTATCTCCCACGTGCTCCAGCTGGCTGAGACAGTACCTGGAATCTCAGACTAAGAAGTGCCTACAAGTGATTGCTGTGGGCAATCAGTGGGTACCTGGGTTATACCCTCTCCTGTCATTTTGAAACAGAGGTGAAAGACTTTATTGTGGCTGTCCTGGGTGGAAGCTGGACACTCTGTGGAGTTTGTACATTTAAAATTCAGACAGAGGAAAGTCTCTGCCCCAAGGCCGGCAGAGTCTCTGCCCAGTCTGGTCCAGGAGGGTCTCACAGACCTCCTGTGATAGTGCCACCCCACTATGTGGGGAGTGGAGTTGACTGGGAGACTGAAGGGATGGCCCTGATGGAGCAGCAAAATAATCACTGCTTCCAGTGTGATTCAGAGATAGGAAAAAGAAAATGAGAATTTCCCCATGCATGGGAGCCAGACTGCTTTGCTTGCAGAGTTTTTTAACAGGAATTTACCTGTTTCTGCAGCTTTTTTTAAAAAATGCAGGAGTTTATTCTTTAATGATAATCCCCTGTCATGGTTTGAGCAGCCTCAAAATCCAATTCTTGATTCCTAGCCCCCCTCCCACATCTCAAACCTGTGTGAGATGGGTTTTCCAGACAAAAACACAAGACTCAATATGGGGGGAAAGGAATATATTACAGGACTATACAACAAATAAATAGTATAATACATTACATACAATCTTAACTCTATCTCTACCATGGCAATAATTTTTACAATGGGCCAAATCTCTTCTCCCTCCAAATAAAAGTCCAGGAGAGAAGAAGAAAAGACCCCTTCCAGTCTCTGAGCAGCAGGTCTCTCTAGAGCAGCCGTGTCTCTTCTTCTCTTCCATCCGCAGAAGCAGTTGCTGGCTCTCTGCCAGCACACACGAGGGAGGCCTCCAAGCCTCTCTCGGCCCCTCGTCTCCAAACAAGGGGCCTTTCTGTGGGCTGCGTTACCCCAGACAAGGTTGCTTCACCACGGTCATATCAACGAAGTGCGAAGGCCTTCGTGACGGTCTGGTATCCTCAGGGGAATTCAAGCCCCTTCACAGAGCTTCTGTGCTCTGACTCAAGATGGCTGCCAGCTTCTCCGAAGCTGCAGCAAGGGGGGGGGAAGGTCACCCCACACACACATTCCTTTGGCCGTCCTGGCTTTAGCCCTCAGGAGTCCTGAGCCTTTCGCTCTTCTCTCAGCAGTGCGGTAGCACTTTGAGGCTCTTCCATCTCCCTCCTCCTCCTCGGGGTCTCAAAGGAGTTTGGGGGAAGTTTTGGTTGTTCAGTTCTTACCCCCCTAAACTCTGTCTCTGCAATGGCCCGGTTCTCTTTCTGCTACTGTTTTTCCTTTTCTTCAGACAGCTCTCTGTCTGCCTCGGTTGCATGCCGGCTTCTGCTGCTCCTTCGGTCCTTATCACTTGGCTCTTTGCCACTGCTCTCCGTACGCTGCTGTTCTGCTGCTGCTCCGTCTGCCCACTCACGGTGGAGAAAACTCCTTCAGCTTCCCAGCTACAGGTACTTAGCCCAGTTTAACACTGTTCTAAGTCCCCATAGCCCCCCTGCCAAGGGGCTGGGGGGGGGGGCAGAGCCCCCAGGGCTCTCACCCCGGCTCCTTGTGGCCTCACCACAACATGGCCACTCTTCTTCCCACAACAAGTACCACACCTTCTTTTCCGGTCTGGAGAGATATGTTTATATTTTGCAGGAGCACTGATTGGGTCAAACCCCAAGGGTCACCACCCCCTGGGGGTTAGCACTTTCCTAGTTTCAGGGGGAAAACCTGGTTCAAACCACTACATCCCCACACACCATTAATTTCAGAGAGTGGACTCTGTAGCTGTAGTTCCTAATCATTTTGATATGAATTAAAACTGAATAAACTAGAAAAATTTGAACAATGTGACCTGGAAAAATATGTCAAGGACAATAAAACTTTTGATTTCTGGTTTAACATTCAGTCAGTATTTTGATAAATGATATAGTGTCTGTCCAACATCATTAATTAGCACGAGCTTCATTCACTGTAACTTTTCTTTCTCTTCCAAGAAACACATATATTGGTATATATCAGCAATATTGTTTTCCCACAGGGTGCATTTCAAAACAGCTTGTGTTGTTTCTGATGCAATAACATATCAATCTGAGTATATTGTACATAATAAGATATGCCCTAAGATAGAGCGCTGCATGGATTTTTATTTAGAAGGACACCTTTGATGTTGTGTGAACTAAGAAAATTTTAAATTCTACTGAAATAAAAATGAAATTCTGTGTCACTGTAATCAATCTTGATCCATTGTAGAAGTATGGGCTCTGCATAAGTTCCATTCTAGTCTACTTCCAAATGTAAGTTTCCAACTAGACAGTCAAGACACACAGATTAGCTCTTTGAACAGGAATTTTCTGAAAGCATAAATAGAAATGTGTATGCTTAGTGCCTATTTTACAAATCAACTTTTCAATTAGAAGAGTTTTATAACTTGTTTAAGAATATCATGTCCACATCACTGTTACTATCCAGTAATGCATGGGTTTAAACTTACAGCCTACCTGAACAGACTATGAGGAGTAAATAGTGGAATTATTCATGAGCCTCTTATATGGATACCAATGACTGCAACAAACAGCTACCTACTATTTCTGAAACACTGTTTCAGACAGCTTGCCTACATATAGCAAACACAGAGTATTCATTGTTTCCTACTAACACAAAAATACAATGCTTTCTAAATCTTTCCTGGTTTTGAGCAATCCACTGTATTCAGCAGGAAGCAATAGAAAAAATGTACTTTATGCTACTGAGAAAAATAAATAGTAATGTTACAACATACCTTTCACTATGTTTGCATTTCTCTGTCATTTGCAAAAGCAGTTCAGTTTACATACTGCATTTCTCTTGTGCACTTCTGAGCAGTGTGTGCAACAGGTGCTTCAGCAGCTCTGTCCTCTTTTTAACATAACCCACTCCAAACAAAAAGTTCTGTTTGTTTTATAGCATGCAGCAACTTTCAGGAAAAAGAAAAGACATCATCATAAACCAATCAGACACTCTTTGTCTGATGATCTAGCCTCTTTCTCAACCGATGCACCAGTCTGTGAATGGGACCAGTAATCCACGAGGTGAGGTATACAGACACCATTCACCAGAAAGGATGCTGGGAGAACATAAGCCACATGAGTGGATGGTGGGAACAATAGCAAACATTTCATGTTGAGGTGGCTGGGAATGAATAATGCATGTGTTGGGGAAACAGTTGCCCCATTCTGGTGTGGAGGGGGTGGAAAGAGTGGCCATGAGAGGTACTTTCCTGATCAAGTTAGCATTTCTAATTAAAATCAGCATCTGCATAGACCCAGAAGACACCGTACAGTGAGAAAACAACGTGCAAGCATCTAAGGGGGAACAAATTACTACTATATGCACCCACAGAAAAAGCAGCTCAGATGCAAAAATAGTATTTTATGTAGGCAAGCAGGCACTCACAAGTGAAACAAAAGGACCAAGGGAAATCTAAGCAGGCCACATGTTCTTCTGATCTGGTATTGTTTATATATGCCATAGAAATGAATGCTTCATCTCAGATGAACCACCTTTTCAAATTATTAATTAAGTAATAATCCCTGAGAAATGTGTCATTATCAACAGTTAGGAGCAACTTTATTATGTTTGCCCCAGGCTATTAATGCTCAAACACAATGGCCACTAATTGCAAGAAGAACTAATTTCCCTGGAATTTCACATGCATTTTCTAACTATCAAGTGACACACTTTTTGCTTTTAACCCTTGTTTTTTAACTTGTCTAACTAGAGCATTGGTCAGTCAGAAAGATTATTCCCTAACCATTCCGCATAGAAATCACCATTAACAAAAAGGAAGCTGATTTTTGTTATCTTTGTGCATTATTAATTTTTTGTCGCAGACAACAACAGCAGAGGTTATAATCCCTATAAACAATGCATCAGCTCCAAGTTCAGCAAAGCTAGCAAAAGCATTTTCAATCAATGCAGTGAGCTTTGGATCAGTCTCGACACTTTCTTTAGAAAACAAGCAGGGGGTCTGCTGTTTTCTAAGTTTACACTACAGCTCTTCTTCTGTAATATGTTATTAATGCAATAAAAAATAATTTCTGGGATGTAATGACCTAACTTTGACATTTCCTCCTGTCAGCTGTTTTCAGTGTAGACAAATCAGGTGGTCATAAGAATTATTATTAAGTATTGTTAAAAGGATAAATTGAGAAAATTAATCTGGAGGCAGGGAGAAAAAGTCTACCTGGAATTTAAAGTGATTTTCTTCACAAACACTTCTTCTCTTGGCTCAGGAGCTGAGTACAAGGAAAAAGCCTTAAAGAATAGCTGCCATTGTCATTGCATTTTAAAAGCATCCACATGACAATTTAAAAAGAACTGCCATTTCAGCTATTTCTTAAATAACCTCTTTCTTCCTCCTCAGTCATGGAATATATTTCTTTCACTTTTTGACTAGCACTTTGGTTTTTTTTTTAATAAACTTACACACTCAATTTGCAGGAAATTATATTTTAAAATGCGTCTCAGAGGTGTTTTATCATAACACTTTCATTTGGGTTGAATTAATGTTGAATCCTGATTTGCAGGAGGGAGAGGAAGAGAGGGAGAGAACAAGAAAAGAAAAATAGCTTAGCTTGTATCCCAGCTACGAAACACACATCTTCAATTTGCATTTCCAAATCAATCTTAGAGTAACCTTTATGTGTAATAGCAGAATTATTCTGATACTTCTGAAACACATACAGCAGCAATGTAGTTGTCTGCTGGACTAGACAGTCAACAGTTTCTTCCCACTCTCTTCACCAGTGCACAGTTTGTTTCCAAGCCTTTAATGACAGTCCTCACTTCACCGTTTTTATTCTATTTTTTTCTCTCCTATTTTTAGGTCTTCGTCTCTCTTTTTTCCCTATTAAGATGCGAATGGGTTGGTACCTCAGTCAATATGTCTATACATGCCTGAATAGATTTGCAGAAAAGCAGGGTCTCCTTTTGTCTGGGTCCGCATGGCTGTATGTCATTCCACACCAATAGGCAAGGGCTCCTCTCTCTGTGGGAGATTTCCAATAATTGCCAGAACAAATTAAACTGAGGCTTATCTGTTCCTCTCCCTTTTCAGCTTGAAAATGGAGGAACAAGACCAATTTTAACTGGTGACAATGTAGTATAGAAAGAGATTGGATACAGCTTGTGTGAAGCCATGTAGATAGCAGCAGCAGAACACTACTTTCAGAGGTGGTGTCATACTACTCAGTAGTATAGACTCAGCCAATCCTTCTGATCTGACAAAGAAAAAAATGAGTTGGGAGTTTAAGAGCAGTCTATGTAGTCACCATTGTCACAGGTGGGAGGAGATGAATGAAGGAGTATTTCTGATGATATGTATAGAAGTGGCACTCAGGGACATGGTTTAGTAGTGGACTTGGCAGTGTAGGTTAATGGTTGGACTTGATGATCTTAGAGGTCTTTTCCAACATAATGATTCTATATTTCTCTATTGGAGTAGACTAGGCAGCCCAGATGCACTGTGTAGGTATATTTTTAAAAATAGAAACAAAGTGTACAATAAATTCCAGATATTCCCCACACACGAACACAGCTCCTTTCCCCTCCTTGTCCCCCACCACTTACACCTTGTGTCTTAGATGGCCAAGCATCACAAGTACAGCTTTAACCTGTGACAGATCAATGGGGAGAGTTCTGCCTTGTCTCTGCAGTAAGTATTTGGCAGTCTTGGGCTGAAAAGAGTGTATTAAGAGATAATATAGTGATCAGATGCAAATTTTCTACAGCAAAGAGCTGTCATCTTCCTTTGCAGATGAGATAAAATGAGTTCAAAGGGCTTTCTCCAGGCAAAACCAGACTTGAAACCACACAAAGGCAATTAATTCTTTGACAGTGTCTGACAGACAGAAATCTGAACTATCAGATTTGAAAGGGACCATTAATTCTTAGGGCTGCTGAATGCCAATGAGAAATACTAGGATCTTCTCTTGACCAACATGATTACTGCTACCAAATGAGAATACGTCAAACACTTTCTACATACTGTTGTCACTCAAGCTCTAAAAAGCCATCATTCACTGTAAACTATGCTTTCAACAACCACTCTGCCTCAGTCAGGCTCCTTCAGCCCCCAAGTCAGTGAGAAATTAACAGTGAAAGAAAGTCCAGCAGTTCTCAGTGCTGTCAGCTTTCCCACTCTTTTTCTCTCAAGCTCTCATGTTCCTGACCCCTATTAGAAAACCAAGAAGGAAGCTGTGACACAGTAGTTAATGAATGTCACAGGAGGTAACTTCAGGTTACTGGAACTGGGTGGAATATCTGTCAGTAAGGTCACCCTCATGTCCTATCACAGGACACCAGAAAGAAGAGATCACCACCACTCTCTCTGCTCCCCCTCATAAGGAAGATGTAGACAGCAATGAGGTCACCCTCCTGTTTCCTCTTCTCCGAGCTGAACAAACCCAGTATCTTCAGCCACTCCTCCTAAGCTATGCCCTTTAGTCCTTTCACCATCTTTGTTGCCCTCCTTTGAACACATGCTAATATTTTAATATTCTTATGTTGTGGAACCTAAAACTGCACGCTGTACCGTAGGTGAAGTCATGCCAATCTTGAGTTGTAGCATATTTAGTGTAAAACTTGGGACAAATGTTTACCTACTTTATTAAAGTACTAGGGTCTTACTTTTGTCTTTTATATAGATGAGTCCATTTTAACACGACACAGAAAAAACAAAAACATAGCAAAAGAAATTAAAATATTGGGGAAAACCAACTTGTATTGAAAAAGAGTAAAATGCAAAGTCATATTTTCAATGTCAATCCTGAAACTGCCCCTTTGAGCTTGACAACTCTGTAACTTGTGCATCTTAAATAAGCTATTTTGTTTCTTAAACAGCCTATAACTGAACTAATTATCTAAAGAGATGGCATAATTTTATATAAGTTTTAAATATCTCTAGAGGAAGTTGTGCAAAATTCAAAATAAGTCCATTCTCCATTAGGTATGCAAGAAAAAAATTAGCAAAGCGTAAGTTTTACAGTGTGATCTTTAGTTCTAAAAACTGTGAACAGTCAGCAAAACTGGAATGGCAAATCCATTCTGAATTGACTTTTTAATAGTCATAAGCCCAAGAATTCAACATTTGCAAAAGCATGGACTTCAGAGAGTCTTCAGTATTTTAGTCCTATGCATTTGCATTACCAGCTATTCTTTTTGGTCAAGTCAGATATGGGCAAGTCACCATCCAATGGACAAATGCTCACATTTGAAAAGGGTATTTTTAGGGCCAAGACAGAGTTCAGCTTCTCTGTTTTGGACTTGAAACCACAGCAAATTTAATAAAATCTATATTCCTGCCAAGAAAATACAATCCATTTGATCATTATTTATTGTCTAGAAACCTGCCTTATTTAGGAGGAGTCAGTAAAGGGTATTCCATGCCTATAAAGTGGGCTAGATTGTCATTGGCCTTAATTAGAGCCATGCCAGGGCAAACTGAATAAAAACTGGCATAAAATTGTAATTTCTTTTCATAAATAGACAAGTGAAAAAATAGAAAATAAACTTTTGCTGAAAGATAAAAATAGAAGGGTAATTGCATGTCAGGATGAAGTTACAGATGACTTCTGAAGTGGTCAACAAGGCAAAGTGAAGAAGAGGCAGCACTAACAGGAGGAATTAGAACCCATCTGTCTGCTCACTGGTGACCTCTCTTCAGAGCCTGGGAAAGTGAGGACTTGCTTTGCTGGTTGTGGTACCAAATCTGCCTGGGCTGATACTTTAAACAGGAACAAAAACGACTGCTTCAAAATGTGTAGGGTGCCTTGCCAGTCAGCCCCGAAGCTGGGCAGGGAACAAAACTTTCCCAAACCAGTCACGGTCGAGTTGACATCTGTTTAACCTTTATTGTCTCACTGTGCCAGTTGTTAAAGGCTTAAAAAGCCTTGCTGCATTCACAGTGAGTGAAGCTGCAGCCAAAAGCAGGTTTGTGTGGGTGGGGTGATGGTTGCCCTGCTGCTCCTTGGAGGTGGACTGTCCTACAAGAGCACTCCTTGGCTTGGGGCTTTCTTCCATCCTGATAGTCCTGTGAGGAGATGCAGGATGCCCCTGAAATTAGGCAGCAGCCCCAGGCATGCAAGAGGAGACAAGTGGGAGAGGAACTAGTGCCTGGGTCGCCCCTTTTCTACTTCCTCTTGTTAATGATGGCCCAGATAATTTCTTACACAGCCTCTCCCTTCAGAAACTGGAGACAATGACACAAGTAAATGAGCTTCCATTTGGATTGGAGCAGGAGATCCTGACTGTATAGAGAGCATCAGCCTTCAGTGCAATAGTGAGTGGTGCTGAAGGGTGGAAGCTCTTCTGCTCCCATGGCTGAGCTGCATGTCTCAGTAGGCTCCTCCATGCAATTACTTAATTTATCAGCACTTTGGACTGGTAATTATTCACAGAATCACAGAATCACAGAATATGCTGAGTTGGAAGGTACCCAAAAGGATTATTGAGACAAACTCCTAGCCCTGCACAGGACCAGACCCAAGAGTCACACCATGTGCCTGAGAGTATCATCCAAACACTTCTAAAACTCTGTCAGGCTTGGTGCTGTGACCACTTCTCTGAGGAGCCTGTTCTAGTACCCTCTGGGTGAAGAAGCTTTTTCTAATATCCAACCTAAACCTCCTGACACAACTTCAGGCCATTCCCTCCAGTTCTGTCACTGGCACCACAGAGAAGACATCAGTGTCTACCTCTCCTTTTCCCTCTTGTTGAACATCAGGCCAAAGAGGCTTGGCTTTCCCTTGATAGGACCAGCTAATCCCCTGTCCTGTCTGTTGAGGACCGCCTGTTTTGCTGTTTGTTGTACTGAGGCAGAAATGACACCTGGTTATCTCGACAGCCTTTGTGCTACCCTTGTGTTCAGAGCACTGAGTTCTCTGAAGGCCACTGCAGCTGCTCAGACTTTCTCTATTATACGCTCATAACAATTTTTTTAACAATTCAGCAAACCTACAGTACCCAAATGAAACACTTTCCTAGTTTCATTCTGCAGTAGCTTTCAAGCAGTCATGTTGCTCTGCATTATGATTCTCCTTGTAAAAGCTAGGAGAGGGCTGGAAAACGTCATGAATGGGAAATTCCTGAGAAACGTCCACTTGCCACAGATACTTCTTGTTAATTCTGCATATAGTGTGTTCTTTCTTCTGAACAGGACATTAAAATAAGCTCTTGCTTATGTGAGGCTATTAAAAAATGCAGTAGTCCTTTCAGCAAGGACAGTAGTGAAGTCTTCTGTCTCCTTTCCAAATTCCAAATCAGTTAACAACCTGTGTAAGGCACTGTGCGAAACTCCATCACTAGATACTTGATTCCTGCTAATACTTTCTGGTTAAGTGAATTCCTTTTGTTGTTTCATCTGTGTGTAGCAGTTATCTTCAGTTCCTACTCTGGACTATTTAAGAGTGTACTTTCACTGCTGCTCTGTTTTATTGTGATCTGGGGAAAAATGAAATCTTGCACACATAAATCTATAAAGATGAAAGGTGTTATAACTCTATGTTAATTATTCATTACTAGTAGTATTACACATACTAATGTTTTCCTCAAATTACAGTGTACCCCACTGAGCCTAAACATGTTAAAGAGCTGTAGCTCCTTAAACAAATTTGGCACAGAACTCTAATGAATTTCACCAAAGACATAGGATCAAAATCAGATTTTGTGAATATAAAATCACTTCCTCACCTAGGGAAAAGTTTAGAGAAGGAAAGAACAAAGAGTTCAGCAATATGCATTGCTGATAGCTTATAGTGTGCCATGAAGCCTTTGCACTAGACAGAGCACAATTCAAAGCCAGCCACTGCCGCACATCACCATAAGCACAGCAAATGCACTGAAATCTCTACTGAGCACAGGACTGACTAACACCACCTTCACAATTACCCTGTAGGCTGTCCAGCCTGCTTAACTACTGACATCAACAAAAATAGTGACTGGAAATTCTTGCAGCTAAATATATTTTTGCCCTATAAAGCTGTTTTGGGTCTAAATACAAAGATGTCTGCACAACTGTGTGTAACAATCAACTACCAACAGTAACACTTAATGGCTCTGTTCAATGTAAACTGTGCACTTAGGAGTGATTGTAGTGTAACTATAGAAAAATACATTAACAAGTAAAGCTTTAAAGAAAAAAACTGCCCAAAATCAAATAATAAGTTGGAAATGATGTTATGAATCTCAGGTAAATTCAATACAAAGTACAGTAATTTTAAATAGGAATAGCAATAAAAAAGCACTGGTATAAGGTTGTTACGAATATTTTGAACATTTTGCTATTATCTTGCTTTTTCTAAATTCTACCAATGGATTCAATTAAAAGGAAATAGGACTACATTCTAAAAAGGAATCTTGTGCAGTGGTAATCACAATAGACTAAATGACTACCTGTTCCCAATTTCCAATAGGAAGCAGCTAGGAGCTTTCCATTATTACAGGAGTATTAATGCTGGAATTTTCCTTTTCTCTGAAGCCTGACAGAGCCCAAGGTTGCAGTGGAAAGATGGACTATAGGTGGTGAGCAGTGAGGAGAGAAAAGGTGTTGGATGTGATCCTGTTGCTAGACAGAAGTGTGTCTATGTGTATATGCATATGCATGCTTGTGCACCTAGAGGTACATGGACATATTTCTAGCTACCCTAACATCTTTGTATCCAAGAGGAAATGGTAATTTCCCAAACATGTGTGGTTTTTGTTTTGTTTTGTTTTGTTTTGTTTTTTTGTTTTGTTTTGTTTTGTTTGTTTGGTTGGTTTTTTTTCCGTGGAAAAGGCAGAGCAGGAAACTGCTGCTGGCCAGTGGGGAAGCCTTATCTATAGTATGTATCCAGGGCCTTGCTGGCCTTTTCATTAGCAGTAACTGGAAAATACAATGATCACTGCAAGTGGGAGGAGAGTGCAGTTCAAAGCCATTTTATGTTTTTTGGCTGTGGCACTGCATTAACATGAAGAAAATCAGAGGAGTTCATACTCAATTATTTAGATTTGTCTCATCTCTCCAGACTGAAGAACTATGCAGGGTTGCATAGTTATCTCATGTCTTCATGAGATATTATCTGTTATCTCATGTCTTTTATGTCAACAGATGACAGGATTGTTGTTACACGGGAAAACTGTAGATACGTACATCTTCTGTGATTTGATACTACACATCCTGCCTGCACTCTCCAGCAGCACATAAAATATGCAACCCGTGTCAGCTTCTCGAAAGGCACGTCCTTGGCACTTCTTGTGAGCTCTAGTCTCATCAGGAAATAAGATGCTGTAAATCATTAAATCAGCACCAATCAGCCACCTATTACTGGTGCAGGAGAAAGTCTCATTCAACAAACATTCCTAGTAAGGAATAGCCACTAAAAATGAACACTGCACTAATTTCTATGTTATCTAACACAGGCTACAGTACCAAAAAACCTCCATGTCCACTGCTACTGAAACTTCAGCACAATCATTAGAATAACATACAAAAACCTGTTTACAATTGTATATTTGGATCAATAATTTTGCACTTATTTAAGGGCCCTCAAAACTGGCAGCTCTCAAAGAAGCATCCAGAGACACATTCACTGACTGTGTTTCAGGCTGTGAAATGCTTGGGATGGTACAGTAGCAGACAATTTGGTTGCGAAAAAGTTAGCATCCACCTTAGAGCATTTTACTCTCCAGTTTATGTGATTGGAAAACATAATTTTCACATAGTATAGCATGTATTTGCAGGAGCAATTTTCAGTTGAAACAAGACCTTTCCTCCAGGCTTCCCATAATAAATGAAATCTGCAATTTTGTTTTTCCTTTTCTTTTTTTCTTTTTCTTTTTTTTCCCCTTTACTGTTGGCTATTGGAGAGGTCAAGAATAAGCAAAGGTAAAAGAATATCAGGTTTCTCAGGCTGTCTTGTGAACACTAGACACAGCCTGCTTTGGTCTGTGAAAGCAAAAAGTCGCTGCTCTGAAAAGCTAGCCATATGGAAAATTTGTCTCTTTAATCAAGGAAAAGAGGAAGCTCTGTGCTAATCTTCCACTCTGGGTCCTCTTCTGCCCTGTCTACCATCTCACTAAGGTGGAGTCTTGCATCTCCCTTGAATTCTCACTCCAAGCAAGAAGAGGGTTTTATGCAGCTTTTTTTTGCACCTTTCTCTGAACCCCCACACCTTTAACACCTCTTCAGTGCAGACACAAATGTTCCTTTCCTTTGCCTTTTTTGAGTCTCAGAGTTCACTTGACTTACAGTGCAATGTGGGCATTGATCTATTTCTATAAGGATGGCATGAAATGTTTGCTGGCACCCATTTTACTCATAAGCGATCCCCCAAGGCTCTGCAGATGTTTAAAGGGCTCAGGGATGCCCAAGACTTACTCAGCCAGCAGCAGAGCTGCCTCTGATAGCATCTGTATAGCTTGCTATGTTTTGAGGCCTCAAAATTCAGCTACATATCTCATTGCTGGGAGTAATACCACTTGTATTGTCAATCTTGAGAATAAAGGATTTTTAGCTGGATTTCCCAAAGAAATGGGTATACAGTAGTTTCTTTCTGCCTGTCAGTCCTCATCTAATAAAACTGGAATCCATTTAGCCAATTTCAAACCTATTTGACAGAAAAGATGTTATAGTGTATAGGGAAGAGGATTATCTACAATATACCCAAAAGACTTATTTTTCACAGAAACGTTGCATATGCATGCATTTGGGTTGAGAGCAAGCTCTTCAAGCATATCTGCTTCTTTAATGTGCCACATGTATGCTGCTTGCATGGTTGTCTAATGGATGTCATCTTTTTAATGCGTATTTACAGACAGTTTAAAATATGCTCTGGGATCTTAATTTGGAATGAGAATGATAGTATGCAATTAAAATCTGAAATGAAATACAGCAAGAACATTGTAGGTTGTAATTGCAATTATTACCAGTAAAAAGATGACATGCCTGAGATATGGCCTGTCTATCATTTTGTAAGTTAAAGTTCTTCAAGGAAAGGACTGCTATTTGTTATAAGGTTGTACACTGCCAGTAACAGCAGTCACCTTGATCCTCTCTACTAACATAATAAAGCTAAGCTGAATTGAGTTAAGATAAAACCAGGCAGTATCACAGATGACCATGAGTGACACTAGAGTGCTTTAGAAGTTTTAGAAGATGGCACCAGCACTGCATCTTTAGTAATCATTGTGTGGTAAAAGTTAGTGACCTTTTAATGGTGACAGTTATATGAAGTAGTTTGAATAATTACCCATGAAAAGATCCTTTTATATATCTTTACAGACATCCTGCAATGAGATGCTCTTTTGTGGCATTTTCATTTCCATTCTAAACCATATTAACGATTCACTGAGTTGGAGAATCAGATGGGGAGAAAAAAATCCAAAACAATTTGCTGCTTCCAGTGCTATTGCCTGGAGGCTCTGCCTCAGAAACAGCCGAGGACTCTCTGCAGGCATGATGGGTGAGGACTCCTCACCATAAGCAGGAAATTTGGGACACTCCACTCTCACAGTACTGTCTCCATTGCAACTGCTCCCAGGCAGATGATGGGGAAAGATCATTGGAAGCAGCAGCAAACAGCAGTAAACAAGCTGCAAATAAAACTGCTTAGGGAAATTATCATTTGGTATTGCTGGCTTTATCACCTGCACCTATAAGTTTGCAAATAATTGCTTTCATTTAATTCAGCATATCGCATACTTCAGCAGAAAAACAAAATGGGGGAGGAAGGAGGTGATGAAAAATCAAGAAAAGGAGACTGTGTAACAAGCAAAAGTAGAGACTTTAAAGCTATAAAGCACTTTATAACATCAGAGAGTTTTTTCCTGTAACAGCTGTTTTCTTTTTTTCTGACAGATGTTCAAGGAAGTATCTACAGACTAGCCATTTAGGAAGTATCCTAGCCATTTAGGAGAGGAATATAAGCTTAATTATATCTGTGTTCTTTTGCAAGAAGTCACTGAGGTGATGGACTGTCTTGTATTAATTTCATCAAACTCTTCTGCATTATTATTATCCTGCAGAAAAGTTAAGCCTACATAGATCTAAGCCTCTTTCATTCAAAAGACTGATCCCAAATCACTACTTCTTTTCTGTTCTGCATTTTCAGCATGACAGACAGAATAAAAAATATGTTTAGAGAATGGAAACAGGCTCCACAATGCCCACACAGACCTGTAAAGGATATGCAATGGAATTCAGAAGCATTTTATGCTATGTTCTTTTAGCCTGTTAGTAAAGCTTAAAGCAGTGGTGTGGACAACTGATAACAAATATCAATATTCATCTTATCAGGGAAAAAAGTAACTTCATATTATTATGACGCTGAGGCTGAAACTTAGTTTTATGAGATTCAGAGGTGGCATCCTCAGAAGTCTGAAGGTGTCTCAATCAATCTGTATTTTTCTCTGCAGTTTGTTCGTGGTACATATCATCAGACAATTCTCTAAGATCTATTGCAGGTGGAGATGGTTCC
The DNA here is from genome assembly GCF_003984885.1 of Neopelma chrysocephalum. Classification (NCBI taxonomy): domain Eukaryota; kingdom Metazoa; phylum Chordata; class Aves; order Passeriformes; family Pipridae; genus Neopelma; species Neopelma chrysocephalum. Next base: position 28,422,199 of record NW_020897690.1, on the reverse strand, counting down.
ACTTTTTTGAGAATCCTGACATAAACTCGTCTAGGGCATCAAAAATACAAACCTAAGTAGCAATCAGGCAATCACAGCTTTCCCAAGAGTTGAAATACTATGTTAAAAAACATCCTGAGTGACAACAGGATTTCAACATCAACTTTACTAACATTTCAGTGTGTTAATTCTTGTGAGAAACAAAGAAGTGAGGTAGAAGGAGGGAAAGGAGGTTTTTTTTTCCCAAGGTCTAAGTAGCCGTTGCAGAGAACATGAGAAGCACAGAGCCTGGGACCTCATAAGGAAAGGAGCACCTGAGGTTTTTCCTGACATTTTTTTCCCACAGTCAATATTTTCACAAACTCACTTGATCTGATATCTTCTGTCTTTAATTAAAATGTTGGCAGGTATGGTTTACTTGAATTTATGCCAGAGGATTTATTCTAATCTCCTCCTTTTATGACATGCTCATCTGGAGGAGCAGAAAAAATGACTCCCCAGTTTTTACGAAGGGGACTCACATACTCCCTTAATTGTGTTGGAAATCCCTGTGAATCTGAGCAGAAGACAAACATCATTCAGAAGACATGTCACCTCTAAAATAATCAGTGTTTGCTATCTGACATGGACTCTGACTCCCTGACTTGCACTGAGCGGGAGTGAAGTCAGTGAGCGGTCCTGTGGAAGTTTGCATTGCTGCAATAGCTGGAGCTGAGGGAGATCACTTTGGAAGGTCTGAGACAAGAGAGCAGAATCTGTCTATAAGTCATGGTCCATACTCATCAGAAAGTCAGAAGTGGAAAAAAAGCATCAGTCTAGACTGTTCCTAACACAGCTACTCAACCAGGGCCAAATTTGCCATTGATGCATATTAAGAAAGTACTTTATGAATAGCTCACAGAATAAGGTAGCCCTCAGCATGAATACATCTATTGCAAACCGGTCAGAAGCAGGGAAAAGCGCTGCTTGAAAAATATCCAGTGAATATGCTATTTAGCTGATCTGTACACTTGTTGTTAAAAAGAAAAAAAAAATCAACAAGCCCTCCCCCTCTCTTCCCAGTATTCACATTGCTCTGTTCAACAAGAAATGATACAATATGTTCCTGCCATTGTAAGCAACTAGCAGCCCAACCCACATCGACAGTACATCTGGGACACAGCACAACCTACAATGAAGGGCTCCCAGTGTCTGTGTACTCCCTTATAATGCTGTCTCTACCTGCTATTGATACAAAGGACTCAGAGGAGATGCCCCTCTCCCTCACCCACCTCTCATTCCTTCACAGCCTGATCCACACTGCCCCTTTGATGAGATCACAAAGTAGTTCTGATTTTTTCTTTCACATTTTGACTGCTGCAGCATTTTTCTGCCCCCTTTTCCTTTGCTCCAGCTCTATAAGGCATTTGCAAGCTAAATGGAAGGTGCTGATGGTGCATTCAACTGATGATGGGCAGGAAGAGCCAGCCACAACCTAACAGCGCCAATAATTTGCTCAAAGCCAGTCCATGGTCTTGCCACTCCCAAACTGCCTCAGGATAGAAATACCTGCCTTTATCAGAAGCTGTGAAAGTTTGTCTTTAATTAAGTCCAGCATAGATATTCTGGGGTTCAGTAGGCTTGTGCTTTAGATGCTCAGCTAAGAAGGTAAGGCATTGCTCCATTCTGTTTGTTAAAATGAGGTTTCACTATGAACTGCGTAATTAAGGGCTAAAAGGAGAAAAAAAAGCAATTGAATTAAACCTGACAGCATAATGCAAAGAATCAATAGCTTTATTTGCTGCTTAATGATGATGATACAGTTCTCATTTCATTATATGTGCGTCACAACCAGCTTTGTGTTGGCTTAATTGTATTTAGCAAGTAAACTGAGGCATGCAATTTACAGCAGTAACACCCGTTAAGGAAACCTCAAGACTATCATAAGTTAGTCCTGAGCAGTGAAATGAATTTGCTTCCAATCCAGCACACTAGATTATTACAATCTTTTCCCCCCCTTTTTTTTTCCAAATTAGCAATAACCTAATAAAGACTTCTTTTGACTGACAGAATAGAAAACCCAAGCATCCTGTAGCAATGTGTCTTGTGATCTGAGCCCCACAATGACTTGTTTCAGTTTTCACATGTTTGGGATTACACAGTAAATCCTAGATCTCCGTGTCTCTGTGAAGTAACTCCAGCTTTTGGCAATGGTTAAACAGTACTGTATTTATTGCTTTTCCTTTTCATGGCCTGTCTACCAAAAATATCATGTAAAAGAAGCAGAAAGGGGAACAGAAGTGGGTGAGAAAAGAAATCAAAGGAGACAACTAAGGAAGGAATGACTGTCACAAGACTGAAGGCATTGTAGGTGTTTTAAGCAAAGTAGCAATTGGAAACACTCTACTCATTCATTTTGTTCTGAAGTTTTACAGAGTGGTTCAGCCTCAGAGGTTTAGCTATGATGAATCTGGGAAGGGACATTGCTGCGAGTTCCAGTAGACTGCAAATGCAAGGAGGCACTGGCAAAATGAGGAACGGGTACAGGGTAGCCAGTGACCACTTTCTTTGTCTTTAATTCTCCTCTTCTTCTGATCTGTTTTGCTCATGGTTCCTCTTTCTCCTCACTGTCTGCCTCTCTGTTGGTCTGTGTCTTTTTAGCAGCCTCCCTTTTACCCCAGCCTCCTGGTGAGGTCCCATGGGGGCTGTGTTTGCCACAACCTGGGTGTGCAAGTTCAGCAGTGTAGAGGCCTCTGGGTACTTGGGGTGCCCTGTGACTCCTCCAGGACCCAGCTGAATGCTCAGAGGAGAGTGAAGGTGCAGGCACAGCCAGGTCCATCCTGGGCTAAGCCCTGATGCACAGCTAAAATGGGCAGGTGCCAGGGACCATTCTGGCACACATTCCACAGCAAGGACAGGGGATGCCAAGTGCTATTTCAGTTCCTCAGCTTTGACCTGAAGTGACAAGTCTTTCTGATCGAAATAGCTTAGTTTGTTTTTGCCCAAAAGCTGTCTTTTCCTTCCCTCTTGTGCATCCTGCAGTGCCTGTGCTACCAGCGGACATTCAGTAGTTCATGTTTCAGGGAAGCAGGGGGACTCATAATTATTACTCCCATTTTCCAGTTGCCTCTACTTTACAGGTCTGTCCTTAATTCTGGTCTCAATTGCCAGGGATTGCACATTTTAATATCACTCTTTTAATGAACTGCAGAAATGAGGAGCTTTAAACAGCTCGACAGTCACATCACAGCTGAGGCCTGATATTGTTTTTCTCTAATCACAAGATGTTAGCTGTGGAGAGGTGTTGAGGAGGGCCTGACAATGGGGTGCCTGCACAGAACAGGTGGATTTTCACAGCTTTGTGTAGAACCTGCAGATTTCCTTGGGGACCTGATGAATTAAACATTAAGTCAATATATATTGCAGTAAATACTTTTCCATGATTAAATTCAGGGGAAAAAAAAGCAAAAACACCTCTACATGTGAAGACCTCCAAGACTTCTATGTCCAACAGTTGGGAGTGCTAAAATGCAGTGTTCTCCTAGGAATTTCTGCTACAGCAAAAATCACATTGTGAGTGTGTATATTTATTATTTCATGTTGATTTTCTGTGTAACATACATTCAGCTTGAGAGTAAAGTGGATATTTGTTTCCCGACTGAAGACCTTGCAAACCATATGTACACCTGGACTGGCAAAGTCTTTTACATAGCTAGCAAGTAGGAATGGCTAATTGGCAAAACTGCACTGGTGTTCAACCTTGTACAATTCTGTTGGCCTCGCTGCAATTAGTGAGCTTGTGACTAATTAGCTCTCTGTAAATACTTCTGAGGATGATGCATATGATAGAATAGAAATCTCAGCTCCCATCTGCCTACCTGCATCAAGTCAAAATAATTTATTTTGCAGGACAAAATAAAGGGAAAAGCAGCAGAAGAAACTCAGTTTTATTAGACCCCCTGAGCAAGAAGATGCTCTTTTTATGTGGTAATTTTTCACAGTAAAGTTACGTACAAATGGAACAAAATTCTCCTTCTCCCTGTCTTTAGGCTGCTGAATACCTTATTAGATGCTTTTCTCCCAGAGTATGAGGAATCCCTGACAGAGGACTATCAGCCTCTTGGAAAGATAAATCGGGATCTTCCCTCCAAGTTCATGAGCCATTTTCTCATGAAGGATTTTAAGGGACCTGTGAATTAAAATATGTTGCCCAGTTCTTTCCATGATAGCTTCTGGGAGGTGAAAGCACTTTGAGAGCAAATGGTGTCCATTCCCTTCCATTTCCATGCATTCAGAGGGTCATACAGAGCCTGAAGATAAGAATAAACATGGCACTGGAGACCTCTGGAAATTAACATATCTTCTCTTCAAGTTGCTTATGGCTAACATTTGCTACTTTCCTTATGTGAAAGCAGAAAATGGGAGCAAGGGTATCATCGATATTCCTAACAATGGTGTGAAGATAAATATGCCCAAGGCTTGTCAGCAGCTTGGGTAACAGGAGACCAGAGAAGTGGAGACCACAGTCCTGTGTACCCAGAAATATGATATTTCAGTGCTGGCACGTACCAATCTTTTTTCAACTAGAGAGACAGCTGACTCTTTAACAGCCAGGATGGATTACTTGTGAAGGCCTGTCTAACCCAGCAAAGCACAGATATTTTCTTTAAGTGGAGGCCCAATGTCTGACTAAGTAACATGCCAGGACTGGTTTTGCAGGGATTTCTGTTTTGCAAACTGTATTGCTTTAAATTACAAAGGAAAGTAAAGGTTAGTTTTGTTTTGTTTTTCTTCTTTGGAACCTTAAATAAACAAAGAAAGAATTGCAGAATTGGAAAGAACCTTTACATTCAAAACAAGAGGTTTGACTAATTTTGAATAAATAATAAGACTTTCCTGTGCTTAAAGATCCATTAGGTAAAATCAAATTGCAAGCTCCTGATTGTGATGAGATAGCTGCAGTATGTTAATAGCCTTTGTCTGCATGTGAGTGGGAGTATGGAGAGGGAAAATGCTTTCATAGAAAATAAAGCAAACAGCACTGTTGTGTTTGCAAGGATATTAGGAGTCTGTAGATGAGGGAGGTAAACAATTGCTTTTATTAATAGCAGCAGATCAATGCCACTAGATTGGCAGAAACTGAGAGTAAAGCAAAAAAACCAAACATTTTTTCTAGTCACACCCCTTCACCTCCACTGCTGAGCACAATCCCTAGCTATGAACAGCAGCAGTAACATACCCTGACAAGTATGAGCTCAAATTTTAAGAACTAATAAAAAATTTCTCCCGATTTAAAACCTAAACAGAAATGTAGTCGTTCATACACTGAGCACGGGCATGCTATCTGTATTGATGGAAGAGCAAATGAATGAGTGAATGACTCTGAAAGAGGTACAGTTCCTCTCCATCTCTCCACTTTTCTTCTGGGAAGAATAAACTAATCCAAGTGAAGAGAGGTTTGCTTACTGCCTTTTCTTGGCCAGGGAATAGCTGCCCAACTCCAGCTGCTTCACCGATACCCATGGTGGGAGTAGGATGTGGGAGGCAGGAACTCCCGGATTTTCTCCCAGGCTGGAGCCAGAAAATTATCAGAGCTGACCAAGAAGCAAAGGTACGGAAGCAAGACATGCATCTGTGAATTTGAAGGGCTCCTGGGTGCTAGTTATGAGGCTGATTAGTACTAAGAGTCAGTGTGTGTGTAGGTTATCTTTGGGCTTTTCTCTTCAACTTATCAAGAGCTGGCTGAACACGAGCCAGCAGTGTGCCCAGGTGGTCAAGAAGGCCAATGGAATCCTGGCTTGTATCAGAAATAGTGTGGCCAGCAGGAGAAGGGGAGTGATTGTACCCCTGCACTTGGCACTGGTGAGGCTGCACCTCAAATCCTGTGTTCAGTTTTGGGCCACTCACTACAAAGAAGGACATTGAGGTGCTGGAGCCTGTCCAGAGAAGGGCAATGGGGAAGGGTATGGAGCATGAGTTTTATGAGAAGCAGTTGAGGGAGCTGGGAGTGTTTAGTCCGGAGAAAAGGAGGCTTAGAGAAGACCTTATTGCTCTCTACAACTACCTGAAAGGAAGCTGTAGTGAGGTGGGAGTCAGTGTCTTCTTACATGTAAAAAGTGACAGGATGAGAGGAAATAGCCTCTAGTTGCTCCGAAGGAGGTTTGGATTAGATATTAGTAAAAACATCTTCGTGGAAAGGATTGTCAAACATTGGAACAGGCTGCCCAGGGAAATGGTGGAGTCACCATCCCTGGAGATATTTAAAAGACGTGTAGATGTGGCTCTTAGAGACATGGCTTAGTGATGGTCCTGGCAGTGTTAGGTTAATGATTAGACTTGATGAGTGTCCTGGGTTAGAAAGGGTTTTCCCCTGGAGTGGGAAAGTGGTTAACTCCAGGGGGGTGGTGTTCTTGGTGTTGACCCAATCAGCGCCCTTGTAAAATTAAAACATATCACACCAGACCAGAAAAGAAGGGAGAAGATTATGTAGCTGGAAGAAGAGAGGTAGCCATGGTTTGAGATCACGAGGAGAGAGGGGCCAGAGAGCCCTGCTGGGGGCCAAGAACCCCCAGCCCCCGGCTGGGGCTGTGGAAACCTGGAACAGTATCAAACCTGGACCAGTATCAAACCTGGACCAGTATCAAACCTGGACCAGGTGCTGTGGCCAAAGGCTGAGGGAGTTTTCTCCACTGTCAGTGGGCAGCAGAAAGACGCTGAAGTGGCAGCAGAGACAGCACGGAATAGAGAGCTGTGGCTGAAAGCCAAGAAGATAGCCAGCAGCAGCAAAGATGGCATGGAGCCAGGCTGAGAGACAGAGAGATGTCCAACGGAGAGACAGAGAACCAAGCTCAGTAGAGACTGTTTGGGGTGAGACTGGCTTTATTTCCCTAAACCCTTGAGACTTCTTTTGGAAGGAGGGGGTGGACTTGCAGGACTTTAAGGGAGTCCTGAAATGTAGCAGCAACTAGAGAGAGAGAGAGAGGAGCTGAGAAGCTCAGAGACATCCTGGAGCTGGACCAGGACGGCCAGAAGGAATGCGGGGAAAGTGGCCTTCCTCCCTTCCCCCGCTCCTTTGCCATGTTGGCAGTTTCAGACGGAGCAAAGGAGCTCTGGTAGAACGCTTGGGGCAAAAACTGAACTGAGAGCTGCCCTAACCTTTCTGACTCGAGGGAACTCGACCCCTCGAGGAAGGGACTTTCATGGGATGCCCTGCATTCCGTGATATGACTGTGGTGAAGCGAGTTTTTGTCCCTGCTTTACGAGTCCACGGGAGAGACTTTCAGCTGGAGTCGAAAGGCCGAGGGGTGAGAGAAAACCCCTGTGTTGTAATGAAGAGAGAGAGGGATTTTCCAGCTACGACAAATCCAGCTACGACAAATCCAGCTACGACAAATCCAGCTACGACTGCTGCCTTGAAGAGGAGAGACACTGCCGCCCTGAAAGTGGAAAGGATCTTTCCTTCTTCTCTTCTGAACTTTTATTGGAGGGAAAGGAGGGACTTGATTTAATGTAAATATATTGCTTTACCATAGGAGAGATAGTAAGAATTGGGCATATAATGTATTATAGTATTTATTTGTGTAAGTAATAAACTGTAATATAATTCCCTTCCCTCCATACTGAGTTGTGTTATGTCTGGAAAACCCTCTCAAGCTGAAACAAATTGTGGGAGAGGGGCTTGGACTTGGAAACTGGATTTTTGAGGGTCTCAAACCACCACAATGATCTTAAAGGTCTTTTCAAACTGAAGCAATTCTATGATTCATTAGCACTGGAGACCTGTAACCCTCACAGGCTACAAAACCCCTGTTTTTGACAGGCTAGGAACCCCTGTTCTACCAGCATATCAGTGTAAAAACTTCCCCATAAAAAGGAAAACCAGAGTTACTTACATAGGTAGTTTAATATGAATACAGCCATGGCTACACTAGAAATTTTTCCAGTGTACCTATGTGAGAAAGTCTTACAGTCCTCATGGCTTACACAATTTTGTCATAAAGGTGCAATTTAGGCATCTCTTCTTTACAAGTATTTGAAAAGTTCTCTCTACAGAATAAGCAATAAGAATCAATTATGGAATTTATTAAAAAAATAAATGAATGATGTAACTTCCGAAAATTTTAGTTCAAGATATTGAACTAATAATTACCAATTATTCTCTTGTTAGTCCCTTCATTATGTTTTGAATATTTGTTTTTCTAATTTCAGCATCTATAATGAGATTAAAATATCTGAGAATTTCCATTTATTGTTCTATATATCACTGCAATAGCAGTGGAAAACCTTTGCTCCTATCTGCGACAAAATGCTCACTTAATGATTTGATACATTTCTGTAGTTTGTCTTTCCTAGAAGACCAATAATCATCAACTCCTGAGGGAAGTTAACTAGTCAGATCACATATTTCCACAAGACTGTTGCTGACTTCTGTGAAAACTGCAAAAAGGTTTCTGTTTTGCAAATCCACACACAACCAAATTTTTCAATACTGCTAAATGTTGTCATGTAGTTCTCAGTCATAGAGAATTCAGACTTCAGCATGGGATGTTATAACTAGATGATTTGCTATTGTAGGAAATAATGAAAGCTAAATTACACTTAGCAAATGAATAACAAGAGCTTTTCAGTCACCCATTATCCTCTTTATATTATCCTGGTCACGTAGTATATTACAAAACAGAGTCATTCAAAGTGGGTATCCCATTTCTTATTTTACACTGAATGTAATTTGAGAGAGGAAAAGTATGGTATATACTTTATCTGGGTTAATCAGCTGTACATATCCCCGGGGGAAATAATTTGCAACTTGCAGTTATAGGGAAAAAGCTCAGAGGTTGTATGGGGTAACACACCAAACAAGATTCAAAAATGTCCTGGAGGTACGATAAAAGGAAATGCCATAGTGGGATGTATGAATAGGAAAAAAGCGAGGCATCTGAAACAGCTCTTCTCACTACACGTGGCACTGAGAAGGCTTCATGGGGGTTTGCATCCAGTTTTGGGGACCATACTTCAAACAGTGAGTGGCCCAACTGGAGAGAGGGCAGAGGCAAGCACTGAGGCAGATTAGGGGTCTGGAAAATGTGACTTCAGAGGAAAGTCTGCAGTTAATTAGCTGAAAAAGAAAGTATTAAGGAGACAACATTGTAACAGTCATCAAACAAGCAAAAGTATGTTGTGAAGAAGAAAGGTACAGCCCCTTGTCTGTGCCCAGGGTGGAGGCCTGATGCAGCAGTTCTCTCTGTCTGCAAGGAAGGATTGTGTCAGATGTGACGGACCCTGCAAGAACAAGGCTTCTTATTACTGGTTGAACGGGGATGCTCTTGCACCTCCATTCCCAACCATCTTTGAACCCAGGCCAAACTGGAGGTATTACTGATCTTGTGTTCAGGCAGGAGTGGCCTCTTGACCTGCAGCCCTGCTTTATTTCCGTTGTGCACAAATGCTGCTAAGCCAGTGCAAAGTACTGACAACCCTCTTCCAGGTTTTCACCTCTGCCAGTGGCTGGCAAAGGAGGTGTCGTGCAAAAACTGTGTAACACAATAGTGGAACAAATTGGATGTCAAAAACATGTTAGTGTTTAGCTTTCTCTTGGAAGAATAGAGCTTTATGATATATTGTATTTATAAGCTGACCCAGGGTAACAATATACATTTTCAATGTATATACACAATTCTAACACTTTAATTTTTTACTAGACGACTGGCCTCAGTGGTAGCTAGTGGCAATGAATTTCATATTTAACTGTGCTTTTGGGTAAAAATATATCCCATCTTAGCAGTTAGTTATGGGTTATAAAGAAAAGGTAATTAGGAGTTCCCAAGTTGCCTCCTCTACATTATTCACTACTCAGTATATCCCTATCATGCTCCATGTTATTTATTTAATCTCCAGGCTAAAGACCTTCAAGATTTTCACTATCTTTTCATATGGAAGTCTTTTTGTATCTGCAGTAATTTTCATCGCTGGTCCCTGAATCATATTGGCTGAACAGCATATGCAATCCCTTTTTTTCTGACTGAAGCAAGAGAAGAAAATTAATGGGTGTTTTTTGGTTTCTTTTTTTCATTTGGGGTGGTGGGGAAAGGAGGATTTTATGTTCATGTTTGTTTCCAGAAAATTTTTTGCATGGCTGATTTTCCACAGATTTCAAAATATATGGCTACAGTGGAGGAATTACAGACAGTTCTGTCGGTTTGTTCTGAACTTGGGAAAGAGTGCGTGCAAGGCATATTGATTTCTTTGTCTGTAATGATCCTTCTTCATTACTTAACTCTCAAGCCATAAAATCTGATGGTTACAAAAAATTCTGATAACTTATATTTAGCTTATTAGAATTTCTATTATGGGTAGTATATGTTCTTCCATTTTAGAAGAGTAGTAAAAAACTGAATTAAAGATTATTCTTAGAATAGAATCATAGAATTTAAAGGTAATCTAAATAAATGTAAAGAAATAAAGAACAACACACAAAGTATTATATTGTCCGTTCTGTTTTTCCACTATATATTAATGAGACCCTTGTATTTCTGGTCTTGCTTTATCTTTTTAAGAACTGTGTCGATTTTTCAACCAGTATGTGGTGCATGGTAATAATTCGCACTTTTGCTTCAATGCTGCACTTCTGCTCCAAAGCAAATTGCTAGCATAAGTACAGTCCTGACTCCTAACAGACAGACAGAGGCTGAGAAGAGATGACTGCACCCTAAGCTCAATGCCAGCCCCATACCCTTGCAGTGAACTGACTGGCAATGTGAGAAGTACAAAAGTGACCCCATCAGCACATGTAATAGTGCCAGAGGAGTTTGATAATGTAAAGGAGGTGAGGAAGGTTCCCCAAGGCAGAATGTCACAAGGCTATCTTCAGGGAGAAGGTGAATCACAAGTTTTCTTGGAGCATAGTTATGTCTCCAAGAGATATCAAACCGTGCCTTATGAGGTAACAAATCACAGCATTTGCAAAATATTTCAATGACAACATTACCATTGTGAAAATTATCAGCTGGGCATACTCACTTGTCTGCCTTCAGGTCTTTTTGTACCAGAATTATAGCACAAAAGATGACATTTTGTTGGAACTTTTTACTGATTTGCATTGCGGTTAGAGGTAGACATAGAATTCTAATATCATCTATGGGTTGCCTGGCATTTGAGGGCTTATGTCAGATCTTTTGGGTTATATGAATATTTCCTTTGATGTAATGATATTCTCTATTCTTACAAGAGCTATTTAAAAGACAAAGAAAAATCTCTTTTCAAAATGTGTAGTTAATGAAATAGCAGCCCGTATCACCTAATGCATTGTGCATTTCATAAATATATATTGCAAATTAGGACAGCCAGTTTTCCCATGCTCATCTCAATCTAATTCTTTGAGATCTTCTGGGTCACGGTAGCTTTGTTTGAGAAATACGGACATAGTGCTGCAGCTGATCTGCCTTTTGGACATGGCATTAATGCAGAAAACCCATAAAGAGAGCAGATAGATTCAGAGCTTCCAGCCTTTGAGTACTGGAAGTATACAAGTATTAGTTTTATTTACTTCATAATTTGTGCTTCAAACTACAGTTTAGAACAGATTCATGTATCACTGGTTGCTCCTTCTAAACCTCTGTAGACCTATTATGATTGTGTGCATGCTGGATTGCAACTTCAGAATATTCAGATCTGGTAGGCCTGTTTTTCTTTACTTTATGGTGTTTTATACAGTAATAGAGCAGCTATGAGCAAGAAACTACACTTTTTGATTTTTTCAAGGTAACATGAATTCAGTTCAGCCTGTTGCACAGAATTTACCATAAGAGTCAGCAAAAGTCATGGAGAACACAAGGTGTCCAGTTGGTAAGACCAGCAACTCTGCTGAAGTCTGAGCAACAGGCACACACACAAAAATAAGACTAGAAATCAGTGGTATAAAACCAATCTGCTGGGAAATAAGCTTGCAAAATAAGGAGTGGACATGGTTGCCAAATGGTCTCTCTACAGTTAAAGTCTAAGGAAATATGGCATGTTGCTAAAAAAAAGTTACTTCACTGTTTATATGTCAGAGGCATTAATCTTCTTCTTTTCTTATTCTGCATCTTTAATAAAAGATGATAGATCTTTAAGCTAGTTGTTTACCACGTTATTAAGCAGACTGAGATTTTTCTGTCAAAACCATGAATGTATTTAATTGTCCAATGTTCTGCAATGACAAGGTTGTGTTAACACAAGTGAGGCTCTAAACTAATAAAACCTTTGAAAACAACACAGAATTCAGTTGTTTTTCCCTTCATGCCAGTCTGTGTCCCAGGAGGGACAGAGGTTATTTCCATTGCCTAATTTATCACAGTGCTGACACCCAGATAATTTTCCCCATCTCCCTTCAGATCACATCTAAGTTATGTTTTCCCACTGGTAGACTGAGTATCGTTATCCTTCTCTCCCGCAAAGCAGGCTTTGGGCATGATACTAAGGCTACTCCTTCTCACCAGGTCCCAGACAGAGCTTCTAATGGCTGCCTGTTCTTCCAGAGGGATGGAAGTACTGTCTGTAGAAGTCCAGTCTATCGACTCACTCCTGGACTATACTCTTCTTGTTTTACTGACTTAACCTGGGAGGTCTGCCTTTGAAACTGTAGAGCTGACTCCCCATCAGCCTCCAACACAGGGAACTGAAACTCAAAAATAAGGCAATGACTGCACACTGGATGAACTGAGCTTCTCCTGTGTGATGATGCACCAAGCTGGGTGCAAGATGGTGCAGTGCAGGAACCTCGGGCACAGCTCAGCTGCATACAGGGGCTTCACTGCTGCATCCACTGGGAAGGGAGCTGCATGGGAACAGAAGCTACTTAATCCAAGAGCCTTTAATATTGATTCTGGGAACCAGTAGCATGTGCTACCATTGGAGTTTTGAGCACGCCCTGACAAAGTTAGCTCTGAATGTGAACTGTTAGGCTATCTCAACCTTTAGTGAATTAAATAATGGTGCCTGGGCAGTGGACAGTGGTTATCCGTCTTTCAAGTGTGTCAAAGTAGGCCACAGTCTCATGGAATGTTTCATGCCTACCGGCCTCAGTGCAGACAGCAGTCCTGAGCATGATTAATAAACTAGGACAGATGCAACCTCAGGTTGCTCTTATCATCTGCTCAGATGTTGCCTGGCTGCATTTCTCACTTTCATACCTGATTCTGCTACTGCTGAGAACCTGAATATTTTCATTGGCTTAGAGCTGCTGCTTCTCATAGGAAAAAAACAATCAGCAGTACCATAATTTACAAACTGATAGAAATAAATATACAAATATGACATAGTAACTTACTCATTCTATAGGAGTGTGTGCGTGTGCACGTGTCTGTGTGTAGTATCTTCTGAAACCCTCTAAACTCTTGATAAACCCATGCAATCATCTTCTGCTACCTATGGTTTTTATAAAGTACAACTTCAAATAAAATGTATCTGATATTGTAAACCTGAGTTTATGCAAATCGAGAAAGTTATGCAAATGATAAACCTACTTGTTTTACAGATGATGTTGGAAGGTATATATAACCCATCAGTTCTTAAAGTGAAGCCATTGTCGTGATAATACTTCTGTGTGTAGTAAATGTTTCTGAAATGAAAGCAGCTAATATGTGCATTCTAGCCAACACTTATATGTTTACAACTTAGAAATTTTAATTTGAAGAGAACAATAACAAAAAAGAGCTCATCTACATAATTAAATGATGTTACACAACATTTCATTTTGAAGAACAAAACAATTTTTAAATTATAGAAGTCTTGAAAAGATAGCCAAAACTAACCAATTCCCACATTCACACATTATAACCAACCCAAGAAGTAATTTACCTGAGCTTTTGTTTTCTTTGGATTGCAATGTAATAACAGCATGTGCAAAATTAGCACTCTGAAGGACAAGAAATAACTGCTGCAAGGAGAGGTCTTACTACAAAGCATCAACAATGTTGCAAGCAGTTGTTTGACAATAACTTAAACTTTTTTCTTCTAACACTCATTAAAAATACCAGATCAATAACAATAGAACCAGAGCACTTCTGGCCATTTATAAAAACCAGACAACAAAAACAAAATCTTTCCCTGTCTACCATAAAAACATATCACTTGTGCATCTAATTGCAAAGCTCTTTGCAAACATTTGTTACTTTTTCTCTAAGATTACAAAGAAAGTCATGCCAGTTGAAAAACTGGAGATTTTTTTCTTCTACTATGATATAAAAAAACAGCTACAAAACATTAAGTCTTTCTGAGAGAGTTTTTTTCAACAGCCAAAACAAAAGAAAAAAGAGAACCACTTCAAGCCACATTTATTTTTCTGCTCCTTCTCACTGAAATGGATAAAAATTAATCAAAATATCCGATTTCACTCTTCCTCCTCTGATTCTTTTCACTTTCACTGAAGAGAGATTTCAGTGCCTTGTGAGCTTTTTGGAAAAAAAAAAAGCAATCAATAAAAATTAAAGCTCTGATAATACACTTTGGAACATTCTACATGTACTTGAAGAAGGAAAACAGGCTTCAAATCTCTGCTGTGAAACAGGAAAGAAGAGGGATTTCAGATTGGACTTCCAGAGCTATAGGGTCGTAAGAAATTTGGTTATGCATTGCCTTTAATATCTCATGTTTATTTTATGCCACTTTGCATAAATAATTAAATGTCCATGAGTATAAAAGAGAAATGAGAAGGACTTTATAGCTCTGCAGTCAGGTTACTCACCTGAGAGTCTGGAAACCTGCTTTCAGTTTCCACTCAAAATAATATTTTCCTGTTTCACACAGTGAAGCAACAGTGCTATCATGCAGAGCAAAGATGCTGCTGCCTGAAATACCCACTACCCTTTTTCAGGGTTCAGAGTATGCAGGTTTTCACACAGAGGAGAGAATTGACTGAGATTGCTGGGGTCCTCTTAGTGGTCATCAGTGGTGATGGCAGACCCCCTTCCCTTTTGGCTAACACACTGCCATGTCCCATTTCTGTCTGTATAAGCTGTTCCACAAACACGGGCTAGATTCACAGTTATGTTTGGAAACTGCATATTTTGGAAGACTATTATTTTATATATTTAAATATACAGATCGGCAGATAGACAGAAATTCACCCTAATTTTCAACAAGTGTTTTTGAAGACAGACAAAAATATGTTTCTGAGGTTGGCTGGTCTATATACCATATTCAGCACAGGCTAACCATTTGCCATTTTCCAAGTCATCCATTTGACTTGGTTAAACTTAAGGAAGCAGTTGTATGTGTGCAGAGACTCACTTTTAAACTGCTAACACTCTGTGATCTGCGAAAGCACCGGTAAAAAAAAAATTAGCATTTCTCAGTATGGGTCTCTAAAACACACACATAGTTTAAAATAAATTGACTGAACATTTAAACCTGCTTAATTTTGGAATCAATTCCACGTTTGAAATAATCTACAAGTTGAAACAGCTGAAGCATAAAATGTATTTGAAACCGAACAAGTTTAAATATTGAATCAATTTTGACATAAATGTGTTTGCATATTAAGGCATTAAAAATGAATCCAGTTTAAATACTAAGCTGATGAGAGGAAAAGCTGTGCTAGGGAAAAAAGATTAAGGTTGACCACTAAAATTACAACACACTCAAATATTAGAAAATCCTGAAGTTTATTATTTAATCTTAGTGAAACAGCTACAGCTAAAGGAAAAAGAAAAATCCAGTAAGCATCGGTATGTAAAAGAGTTAGTAAGTCATTTGAGAGCACTGAATGGGAATGGGTGAAGAGTTTCTTACTCAGATTTTACTCAGTGTTTACCTGATTTCAGGGGCCACCCGGTAAAATCCTCTTCTACTTGCAGCTCTACTTTACTTTTTCTTCCTTTTAGCTTCCCTTGGGAGTGAAGGAAGGGCCCACAAGCCTCACCCTTCTAGTCTGTAATGCCACTGCACTCACAAGCCATAATCTTTTGATATGAGTTAACTGTAATTGATTGGGACTCAAAACAAGTTTTTCTTCATGTAATCAAACACACCACATAAACCTCTCCACAGTCTGCTGCAGACTGAGGGGAAATTGCTTGAGCATTCCAAGCTGCTTTCCAAGTAAAGAATAAACTGCATGGTCTTGGTTCTCCCTTGCCTATACCCTTGTGTGCAGGATGCATTCTGGGGCATACAGGGAGGGGGAGGAAAGGGAAGCAACAGTAGAGTACAAAGTTCTGCAGGTGAAAGGAAAATAAAGGCAACGGGGCAAACGTGGTCAGGCCAAAAAAAAAAAAATTCACATGCTGGCATAAACAATTTCCTTAGGTTAAGAAGTCAAGCTAAATTCGGGCCCTTTGTCTTGGACCCATCCAGCTGCAAGACGCTGTTATGGCTGCTCAGCTTAGCACTGCTGCTAGAAGCAGCAGCAGGTTCAGTAGCTCAGCCCACATTTTTCCCCTGAATTCAGATGACTAAGTATTGCCAGATTTCATGCTATTTAGTCAATTACTCACTTGGGCTGGTCATCCTCTGTTGGGAAAGCTGCTCCCACCCTGCTCTTTGTGTTGCTTTTTACATTCTGCTTCCAATATTAGTTCCACAGCCTGAGGGAGATGACTATTGCTTACTGTTTCACCTCTGAAATTGTCCCATTCTCCACGTCACTGCCTGGTGCTGTTCCTGCTGTAGAAAAGAGCAGAGCTGAAACAGCACAGGTGTTCCAGATGAGGAGTATGCTCAACAGGCAGCAACACAGTTTCTAGAAAAACACCCTGTAATCATTAGCTAACAACACTAAACCGTCGATATGGCAAGTTTTGGTACTCATCAAGTCTCCTGAGACCTGGTTGTCATTTCTGCTGGACTTCACAGCACTGACTTTTACTAACCTCATCAGCAAAGCCCATACACCACCTCAACATCTCTCCCTGCTCTACAAGAAGGTGGCATTTTTGTAAGGATTAATGAAGTAAGGGTCTGAAGTCTTGCAAATCTGGAATGCTCAGGCCTGTATTCACCAAAATAATCATTACTGCAAATACTAAGTCTATGGGTTAAATCATTCCTTAAGGAGAACGACCTCTGGAATGGAGTCTGCTTGCTGTTGAAGTTTTAAAGAGGATGGTAGTTTTAGCTCTTTGCACTCTCAGTGTGGAAATCTCAAAGACTATTTTTTACCAGAATTTTGTTTTAATAATTGAAAAGTTTATGCATGGCAAGAACTATTGTCTGACAATGTGAATTTGAAGACCATTAAGCTGTGATTATCAAAAGATAATGCTAAAGAAGTGTTGCCTGTAGCTGTGTAATGTGCATTAAAAATGTAGTCTTCAGAGAAAAGCAAACAGTGATGCTTCATGGTAGGAGGGATAGAATCAGCCTCCTGTCCCACAGCTGTGGAATTCCTCACTGTAAGAGCAAGGCACACCCAATTTATCAGCCCCATCTGTATTTTAGGTATTTGCCCACATATTTTAAATAACAAAAAATGGAACATGAATACCCAGTATCTCTTCATCTTTATTTCTATAGATTCTCCTTCTGCTCATGAGGATGGCAGCAGTTTTGCTCTGTGACATGTTGCATGTTCCTTGAATACAATGACTGGAGTTTACTCAGTTTTATTGGGTTTAGGGTCACAGAGAGATAAATATTAAGGAGTGAGAGCAGGAACTCAATAATTTTATCAACTGCTTGTTAAATCTCTTTTTGTTTAAAGGGTGTGTGATCCATGAAAATGGATGATCCATGAAGTTGTCTCCAAAGTCTTATGAATGCATTTGCATCACTTGACACAACTTACTGAAGGGCTTCGTGGCCCTGGGTGCACAGGAACACATGGAGTCCGGAGGGCAGCAAGACAGCTACACATGTTTTGAACTGCACAGAGAAGATGCAGATGCTTTGCACATGCTAAAGAAAACTCCTCCAGCGCACTCTATTGTTTCTTTCTGAGACAGGCCCTTCTGAACCACACAGTGGGTGAGCTGTGTCTCTCCATACACTTCTGTGAGAGAAGTCTGACACAGAGCACATCTTAGAGATATAAAAAATATCCTTTAATCTTTCAAGTGTGGAGGGTTTATCATTAACTTTTTTGGGGGTAAAATGTAATGCAGAATTTTTGTCAGCCCTTTAGGTTTGAGGACTGGCTGCATTGGACACCTCCCCAGCAGCTCTGAAACACAGGACAATCTCCTGCTGCGTGCATTCTCTTTAAATTCCTTCATTCTTTCGCTGACAACCTCTCCTTCATCCTTTATCACACATGAAGTATTTTATGTATAAAGAGTGAAGGAACTCGATCCTGCTTCTTCCTATCTCAGACTGAACAGGTTAAATTGCCATGGTTACCTCTCCTGCGCTGCTAGGCCTTGGAATACATCTCTATTTCACTTAAGCTTTCCAAGCTCAAAGCTGAGCTCTAGACAAATTTAGGAAGACTTTTCATCAGGATATTAGCTCCCCTCCCAGAACTCCCCTTTTGGGTTTTGTTCATGCCTCCAGCTTCCTTCTGTGCCTGTTTAAACCAACAGTTGCAGCAAACCTCCAAATCAACAGCCTTGTCAGGATGAATAATCTAAAATTAATGTGCACTTGTCGACACGAGTTACTGTTCCTGACAGAGATGCGTTGCCTGCGCTGGCTACAAACCGACAATCCTTCAGAAGAAGTTTGCTCACTGCGGTCGGAGGGCTGATGGAGAGCTGGGATAGGCCTGGGAGTCGGATTTTGGATGATAAGTACAATGGTTCCTGACACATAAGACTCAAAGTGAATTCACCAAAGACCAGGCTTACTTTACCAGGCTGCTTACTTTTTTTTTCCTGCTGTTTGCTTTATTCTCACTGGTGATGGTTATCGCATTTATACAGCACCCCCTGAGAAATCATCTACATGAGTTTTGAACATCTTGTTTTTACCACCCTCAATTTCAAGTTGAGGAGCAGAAGCGTGAATAATCCAGCACACCACCACTGATACATTACAAACACATACTTTAACTTTGTGCTTGGCACTCCCAGTCCCACCTTGGGTTTTTTCCTATCCTTGGCTCCTGCAAGCCTTTCTTGACAGCCAAGTGTGCTCTTTAGCAGTGATGTGGGGAAGGTACAGCAAGAGATGGGGACTTTGGACCTAGAGAAATGCCATTTGTGAGAGCAGTTTAGGGTTACGGAGGTTAACACTGTATCTGCTGAAATAATACAGTAAACCTGGAATGAAAATAACAAAATAAAATACTGCTCTGATTTTTTTTTATTTTGCCCTTTTTTACACAGCTCAATAATGAGCATTCAGCATATTGTTGCATTTTTAAAGTTAACTGTTATGGAATTAATGAATTCTTCTTCATGAATACCAAAGGACTCGGTCTTTTGCAATTTAATGGTAACAGAGACACTTTAAATAAACTGTCGCTAAGCTTTTGTATGTCAACACAGTCGTCTGAAAATTGAGAAAGGCTTTCATTTTTGGTTTTGCTTAAACTTTGTCACTCCCTCACTCTATCTGCTCAGCCACAGCTTGGGCTGTGCTCCTTTGTCTCCAAATCTTTCCATTCCAGAATGACTTGGCAATAGTGGGGTGGTAGTTCACATGGATGCCCTCATGGGGGGACCCACAGCACTTCTGAAAGCTCATATGCAAATGGCATCTCCTGGTGGAGGGAAGTATTCAGGAAGAAATCGTGCACCTTTCATACCAAAGGTAGCCTGGCTGTATTGCTCCCTTCAAGCAAAGACAGTCCTGAATGCCCAGGCTCACCCCATCAGCCCCCTGCTTCACCCAAATCGGGGCTAATCCCACATGCTTTGAGGCAGAGGTGACTTGTGGGGCCTGGGTGCTGCAGCCTTCATTTCCACACCTTACACCAGCTCCCACCCAGCTCTCATCCCCTGGCAAGGCCATCACATGAAGTAAAAGAGCCTTTCTCTCCTCCATGCTGCTGGCACCGGGGAGGAGACACAGATGCTGACCTTTTAGTGTCTTAATTTCCTGGCTGCTCAAGACTGCAGCTTTCACCTTGGGAAATACTGGCCAACTGCCTTGATCTGGCTGGATGAACCCTTGTTTAGGAAAAGCCTGCCCCCAGGAAAGGCTGTTCTGCTTTCCTGATGCTCCCCTGAGATGATATAGCAGTCTGCCTGCCCACTCTTGTACCCATCCAGCCACTAGCATCTCTCTGGCTGGCTGATCTTAGGGTGGCAGCAGGGGCAAAATGTAGGAGAGGTGGCTCCTGGCAGTCAGAGAGGAGCAGCCTGCTCCTTGGGAAAGTGCAGCCTGCCTGCAGGGAGAGATGCGACTGAGGGTTGAAGGGAAAGAGTGAGAAGAGAGAGAGGCCGCAGAGATTGGGGCAAAGGGTGAAAACACCATGGAACAGTGATGGCATGTGAACAGTTTTGCAGGCAGGAAAGAGCATCTCCTGATGCATCCCCTGATGTTCCTCATAAGAGATGATTCTAGGTAATTTCTGGGGAATTGTAAATTATTTTTCTTTATTGTTTTCCCCTACTCTCTTTCCACTTTTCTAAGAAGAAAATTGCCTAGAATTTACTAAGCTGCACAAACAGCTAGTTGGCAGCTTTCAGCATATTTGGAAAAACATTTTCTTGGCAGAACAGCATACTGGTTTGTAACTCTGAGATGACATTGTAATAACACGCCAATGGGCTCCGACTAGCATCCCAGTGGATTAAACATGAAAGAGTTACCAGCAGTGTCTTCTCACAAGGGACTTATTGTTTTAGAAATACATGTTCCTGGCTAGAACTGAAGAACAAACACCTCAGCAGCCTTTGGCTAATGCTGCATGGCCCATCTATTCATCCTTTGCCGACTGCAAACAAAGCTGAGGTTTGGATGTGATGCATGCTGAGGTGTGGATGTGAAGCATGCCATTTATTGCTCTTGCTTTGGGACTCTTGTCTATCCAGGGAGGAGCACACTGAAGGAGATATTGATTTGAGCTGGGAGAGTCTTAGGTATAAGAGCTCATGTGTGGGGGAACCAAGAACAAGTCATTAAACTACAGGAATTAGCTCTCAGTATAGAATGAGGTTTCATGGCTAGGCACACTCATTGCTATTGCGAATGTTCCTACAAAAGTCCTGAGAAGTTGAAAGGTACTTACTGAAATTTTAATAGTAAAAATGTCCAATTTGTACACTCAGAAGAACTTTTATCTTTAAGGTTTCAGTGGAGGGATGACAACAGGCAACAAGGTTCAGGGAGCAGCGTTTTATGTAGAAGGGGAAAGGGGCCAATTTAAACCCAGGTGGAGTTTGAGTGCTGGCTTTATGGGCCTTCTGAGCCTCCAAATCATTGTCTCCAGCACCCAGTTAACACTGGTTCTGTAAACAAGCTCTGGCCAGCTGTAGGCTCAGATGTTGACCTGTGCTCTCTGTCTGTTCACCGCCCTGCCGGTTCTGGGGACATGCAAATTATTTTCCATGCAATTATTTTCCATGGAATTATCAGATGACACACATCTCACAACGCAGTTTTGGTTTTATGCACCTTTCCATAGGAACTAGGTGAGCCAATCTGCTTTTTTTTCTCTTTATTTTTCCCTTCTGCAAGGCTCTTTGAAGACAGCTGCTGGGAGGCATCGTCAGCATGCTGACTACCTGCTGCCTATTAGAGTACAGGTTACATCTTATCAGGTTATGCCATGGCATGTGCCTATGAAGACAACATGAGGTGAGATCATGTCACAGACATTAACAATGCATAAAGATGTTTTCTTGATTCACAGCAAGGCATTAACTTATACATCTGAGTAGTGGATTAAGGGCTTCCAGCAGAGAGGTGGGCAGGAAGTAAGAGAACAAGCTGCCAACTGGTAAATATTCACACTAATTTTGCAAATACAGGTATTTCATGTCTTTCCTAATCTAATCATGAATGCAAACTGGATTACAGCACCTGACATGACAAGAATAAACCAGCACCAACAGACTCTTGAAGTTAGCAGAGTGAGTTCACTGGAGGAATTACATTGCTGATAAAAGTCACTCCCATAATAAAGGGGATTCCTGAAAAGGAGAAAAAAGAAAGTGGGAAAGATGGAAAAAAAAGCAGGAGTAGGCAGCCTTTTCCCCTGAATGAGAGACACAACTAAGAGGCTAATTCATTTTGCACTAAGAACAGACAATTTTCCCTTCCAATGCTCACCGCATCACGGAAATTAGTGAGACCATCTATGACCACCTGACAGGAGAATATAAGGAAGGATGTTGAAATAACCAAGGGCAGGGGCAGCATATTCACAGGGATTGGAAAAGATAGGCTCAGCAGAGATTCCTGGAGGTTCAGGGGGGAAATCTGTGAAAGTGCTGAGGGTAAGGAGAAGAGCTGTAACTAACTACACCTTTTCAGAGAGGTACTAAAAGGGGTCTTGCATGACTTTCCAGTGCCTGCAGCCTTGGGCAGCCATTTAAATTACTACAAAGTTATTGTAAAGAGAAAGCACTCAAAAGCGGTTTTATATCTGGTATCATGTACTACAGAGAAGTGCAGAAGTGTAGAGAGTCTTGTTCTTAAATCCACTTTTTCTTCTGTGTCATTATCAGGTTATTAACAGAACCCTTACAGCCAGCAGAACTGCTTTGTTTCTCTAAGCTCCTATCTTCTGTATGTAGCATGTCTGAGGTGGCCCTCAAACTATCTAAATCACGTATCTGGAAGAAGAGGAAGCTGCAGGCTGTTTTGTGGCTGCTACAAGAGTAAAAGATAACAAAAGAGTGAAAACATGCTAAGAGAGTGGTTGCATAAAGAAAAGCTCTAAATCAGAGAGGAAACGAGAAAAAAAATCCAACAAGCAGGTCAAAGAAAGTTAAAGTAATTAAAAGAATCTTTTACAGGTGTCTTCTATGGAGAAACTGGGCTGAAAGCCAAAACGAAAAAGCTGTGACAGCAAGGAGGAACAGATCCCACAGAGACAAAACGGGAGAGGGGACTGTCTCTGCAGGAGTGTGAGAAGAAAAACAAGCCATTAACATTGCTATGGAAAAGAACAAAATAAAGTGAAAAAGTAAAGGAGCAGAAGTTATTTTTCACAGGCATTGGAATTAATTGGTCTCATAATCCCTGTCTCACTCTCCCCTGCCCCAAACAAGGATGCACTGCCTTTGCTAACAAATGGGCATGGCTGGGGTTGAGAGGCTGGCTTCAGGGAGCTTTGTGCAGTACCAGGGCTTCCTAGAGGAAAGCCAGATTCCTCCACTGTGGCCAGTGGCAGAACAACTGCTTACGAGCCCTTCAACTGGGGAAGCTGTGAGCAGCTGCCATAGGATGGCAAAAGAAAATGGTAGGACAGTGAGCATAGAATGAGGAGGTGAGGAACAGGGAGCAGCTTGGGGATAGGAAGCAGACAGTGGTGAACACTGTGAAATCATCAGCCCGAACCTGCACTGCACCCGAATGCATGGGAAACCTGCCTTCAGGAGTGAAGTGTTAAAGAAAATACTAGAAGACCAAACTAGTCAGGCCTGAAGCAAAGAGAAAAGAAAAGGCAAGAGCCAAAGAGAAGAAGATGGAAAAGATCAATTCTTAAGCTAGAAATGAATAAGCTTAAAGCTACTAAAGAAAAAAATTAAGGCAAGAAAGTGTAAAACACTGCATATAATGAAAGAGAGCCAAGTGACCATAGCATCAGGCTGATCTTTGTTCAGCTTAGCTGGTCTTCTGCAATAAAGTTTACCATGAGGCACAGCAGAACACTTCAGAGCTAAGAACTCTTTCTGGAATTAAAAAGCAAAGCTGGTTTGAAAGGAAAGCCAAAGCATTAATGCTGGTTGTTTCATTACACTCAAAAGGTTTTGATTATCTCCCATGTTATCCATAATCAAGAGTTTACCTCTGTTGCATCTGCCTTTGTGTCTCTGCACGAGACCACAACAGCACCAAGGCAGAGCAGCTATTCTCGTGTTCAGGTACCACGAGGGCTAATTTGCCTCACCTGAAAATGCTACTGCTTACTTTTACTTTTCCTAATTAGAAGCATGGCAATTGCTTAAGTGACTACATTTTTAGCTTGGCTGCAGCAAGCCTCCAGTTTGAAGTTTCTCATCCTAATATGTCATTGTCATTAAAAATGTCCTGTCTACGGCTGTGATGGGGAAGGATTATATTTTTGGGCATTTTTTCTCAGAAATAAAGCCTTAACCCATTTCATTTCAGTCACATGATTGATTCTTAAATCTCCCTCCTCTGAAGCCCTCTATCAAGCTTCTGTGTTGTTTTGGGGAGATGCAAAGGAAGCCACGGCTGACCTTTTAGCCCCCCATTTTTCTAGCAAGAGAGGTCTGATTTAACTAATGAGAGGACTGAAGGAACCAAAGTACAAGGAAACAAACCAATAATAACCTAAATGCGAAGCAACCTGGCTTTAGCTCAGTTTATTGAGAACAAAACTTGCCCCTAAGCTTTCAAGGTACTGCATAGGCTCAAAACACAACTCTTTTCTAGGTTTTTCCAGATATTAACTGAGCTAGGATTTTGCCCTACTTGGAAACTGTAGAGGTAAGAGACAGGAGGCTGCTAGAGGTGACCCTATTTGAGCAGGGAGATTGGACTGGATGACCTCAAGTGTTCCCTTCCAATGTTACCCATTCTGTGCTTCTGTGATTCTTCAACAGAGCTTCAATTCCTGGGAATCGCATGCTAATATTGTTGGCAGTCAAATAATACCCAATTTTAAGATCTATGAGCCCAGATGAGCAACAACAAAATGACTTTGCCTACATATTAAGACAATACTTCCTAGTCCATGCCTGCAGCCCTAGAATTGCCCTGAAGAATTACTGAATACTTTCCAGAGCAAATCTTCCCTCATGGATGTCATGATGTAGTATTCAACAAATCACATTCCTGTTTTGTCCTTTCGTACATCACACTCTCAGTCACAGAGAATGAGCCATACCTTTCCTTTAGACCTTTTTTATTTTGGATTGATGAGAAGCCAGACATGGCCAGGATCACTGAGAAGATGGAAAGTGGGTCTTAGGTTTTGTCCCAGAGACCAAAGTTTTCCATGACTCTACAAAAGATGGTTGTGCTCATCTAAGTGGTTCTACCAGCAGCCTGCATCCTCACAGTTACTTTCAGGGTAGCTTGCCCAGTAGATTTCACCAGTTAACCCTTCACTAATCGAAAACCTAATGGCAAAACACATCACACAAAGGCTATCACAGTTTTCTGACTTTTGTGTAGTCTGTGTTTGAACACCTGGCCATTAGGTAAAAACTATGTTTTCTAGCAATCTGTAATGATCTAGTTACCCATATAGATGCACCGAACACATGGTTTTGTCTTAGAAGGGAATAAAAAGAAAATCAAATAGAAAGGGAAAAGAGGGATGGGGAGAGGGAAAAGGTGAGAGGAGAAGGGGAGAGGGAAGGAAAGCAGTTGAATCAAATCTAACCAAGTGAGAGTTAGCTGGATGGAGTCTGCACTCCGCAAATACAGACGCTGCAGTACGATGATTTCATGCCATCATCTTAGTGCAAATTTAAAACACTGTTCTAGAAAAGCCCTATCTCAGGGCTTCCTGCCCAACAGTTAACAAGTTAACAGAACTGCCCCTGTCTCCAGTGAAATCCATCTCTCTGCCCTGCCAGTCCATGCATAAGGAAGGTGAAGGAGAAGGACAAGCCTTTGTCTTTCTAACTGGCTGCTCCTGCCCATCGTGCACTGGGTTCATAATGCTGTGGCATTTTGCAAAGCGGCATTGCCTGATGATGCCAGATGGAAGCATTACAAGGGGAGGATGTAGCTCAGGTTGGGGTTGTCTAATAGTGTTGGCTGCAATTCAAATGCAAGCACCGTCCAGCTAACTGATTCATCCCAATTAAAGGTCATGGCCTTACATGGCACTGCCCCCACTGATACACGTGTTGCACAGTCACCGGGGAGGACAGTCAGCTCACATAACAGTCCTTGAAGAAGCACCAGTGCAGAAGAAGATCCTCTGATAAAAATTAAAGGAGACCAAGGGACACAGACTGATTAGACAAAGCAATTTAATAGAACTGGTTTAAAACATTCTTAATTGTATTATTCCTGGATAATTATTTTTTCCAGTAGGAAAGAGAAAAACCAAAAAGTCAACCAGTCAGAACTAATGAAGAAATATTTCATGGTAACTGTTTGCATTAATAATAATATGTAGTGTTATGATTAATCAGAAGGGTACAAACACAGTGAGTTAATTGCAGGTTGCTCATTACAGATTCTGAGTCTACGACTAATGCACAAAATGGACACAGAGCCAAAGTTAAATATGATGTAGTATCACTGATTACCCTGAAGTTTTAAGCAGCATAACACAGATCCAGATCTGACCCATGGTCTTCTTTTTCTACTTGGTTTGCCCTATTTGGACAGGTAATTAGGTCAGCTGAATACTCTATTCTTTGACTTTAGCACATAAATGAAAAGCTTTGTTCACCAGCTCATTGTGAACCTCACCCCACTGAAGCAAGCCCATTCAATCATTGACTCGAAGAAGTTAATGACTTTGGCCTACATTTTCTAGAGAGGGAACTTGGCTGTTCATTTGAGGTGCAAGGCAAGTTCTTAAAAAGAAAGAAAGGGACATCCCTAAAACGGATAGGCTAAGGTGAGAAGTCTGAAAAATGTTCTGTTGGCTTGGGATTTGGGGCATTATGCGGGTTGCATTAATTTCTAGGGCACAAAAGCAATTGCTATTTAAACAAGCATTAAATCCAAGTCAAGGACTTGGGGTTTCATCTTCAGGCCAAACAATTAATTATTAATAATTAAAAATAATTCTTTTTCTCCTTCTCCTGCACCTCCTTCACAGTATTTCATAACTGAATGAGTCCATTGGAGGGGTTTTGTTTTGTTTACTATATTGATGGTTTTCAGAAGAGGGATAACAGACTACAGGAGTGTTCAAGTTTTGGTAACACACGCGTCATTACAAAAGTTTTTCCAGCAACACCAAGTTACAGATCAACCCTAATCAGCACAAATTTTAGTTGCAGGTAAGCATTGGTTATATTGTTATTCAATAGCTATTAATAAATTTTTAAATAATAGTGTATTACCCTGTTAACTACATAACAATTAAAACTTGTAATGAAATGAACAGTTCAAGGCACGTTCATTTCTAGGGAGATATCTTTGTACTTGAGAAGATCATCTGCTTCAGTAGTGGATTACAGCAGGTACATGGGCACTTTCTGAAAGTTAAAAAGGTACTTAACTGCTGTCTTGCAGTGGGAGGGACTTCAGTACCATTAAATTCACCAAGGCAGAAACGTGCATCTTTTCTTAAGCATGTCCTTAACTGAATAGAGAGAGTGACAGAAGATGGGGCGCTACTGAAACAGTCAGGCTCATGTCTCAGTTTTACTGCATGTGGAAGAGTTGCATCACATTCATTTTAAATTGGCCTGTCCCAAATTCACTCCATTTTACAACAAAAAAATAGGGAGGGTTTTTCTTTGCCGGTGTCTCTCTTCTCCCTCATCCTTCTGAGAACATAATCCCTTTCAGTGTCTGCACCATTTAAAGCATGGTCTCATAAAGAAATGACATAATTTTGCTATCCCTCTGTCTATGGCAGAGCCATCATATGAATGTTGAAGGACAGTGTGGACTGGAGACCTTGGTGAATCTGGATAAACACATATTAGATGAGGGAATGACTCTCCAGTGCCTGTGGAACAGGGTCTGGGCAGGCACGCTGCCCATGGGAAGATCAGCCTCCCTGCAAATGCAGCCCAGTACATCAGATTTACAGCCCACATCCAACTTATCTGCAAGCAAACAGCAGTCAGTTTCTGGACATGCAGCAGTCTGGGGTGCTGAGGATCTTGTTGGCAGAAAAATGCAGAAAATACCTTTCCCCTCTAAAGGTTTTCCCAGCTGAGATCTGGGATTGGATCGTGTATACAGGACTGCATAACACAGGATCATCTCTATTATCAAGCACAATCCTAGCACAGACTGATGGATCTCCAGGGCCTTTCAAGGTTGGGGTCCTGGGCGCTCACAACTCAAAGCCTGCTCCTTAAGACAGGAGTCTCTATCTCTACCTATTCATCCTGGCAACTCATAATTAGTTTGAAATCTGTTGGCTTATTTCAATTTCAGTTATTTCAACCAGTTTCAGCTGGCTTAATTCAATGACAACAACAGAACTCATAGGGTCCTACACATATTATATAAAATTACAACAAAGAGAAGAAAGACCCAAATGAATGTCCCATGGAAAGAAAACCTTCAGCAAGTTCTGCTCTGTTAATTGTAGTTCTGGTCTTGGCCTCTGTTGGGCAGCCTGGGGATGTGACTGGCCAACTAGCACATGGGTGGCTTGGATCTTGTCATGGAGCAGATCACCAGGGCCTTGAAAAAATCTGTAGTTTTGTGCGGACACTGATGGGGCATGGGGAGGGAGATTTGGGGTGTTGTCACAGTGGCTAAGACAATATGAGCCAGAACAGAGGCAATAAGGCTACGCCAGAGGAGGGATTGGCCTCTATGGATATAGAAAACAAATCTATAGGACTCCAGGCTTTTTCAATTGCTCTGCTCCTGGAGCAACCTGTTAAATTTTATGATACCGACTGTCTCCCTTCTTACTTCTTATTTGGAAGTGATATGAAACAAATCCCCAATGAGCTTTCACATCTCACTATGGGATAAAACTCAGCATTTAAGAGTCAGGAATTTATTTTGCCTTTCTGGTCCCTAGTGACTTCATTCAGTATTCTTGTAAGCCTGATTTTTGCTGCCTTAAATATTCCGTAGCAATTTGTCACCATTATCTATTGCTTTACTAACGTTACTTAGGTAAATTATTATAATCTCAGCAAAAATATTTTAGAATTTCCTTTACAACTTTCTTTAAAGTAGTCTAAGCAGAATTAGAATAATAAAACATGTGTCTTTCAATATAGTTCAAAGTAACTTAGCAAGATATGTGCATGCCCATTAGTTCTGCAGTAACAAGCAGAGCATATAAAGCCTGATTTTAACCGTCAGGACAAGTAGCGACATCTTCTATTTCTCTTGAAAATCTGCTTGTAATGTAGGGATTTCAGTTCATCCTCAAAATCAAACATTTCGGTCACTGTTAATAACATATTTGACTAGGCAAAAGTACCAACA
Source organism: Neopelma chrysocephalum (assembly GCF_003984885.1). Classification (NCBI taxonomy): domain Eukaryota; kingdom Metazoa; phylum Chordata; class Aves; order Passeriformes; family Pipridae; genus Neopelma; species Neopelma chrysocephalum. The sequence goes on along the minus strand of NW_020897690.1, from coordinate 28,393,147 downwards.
CTCAAGATATGTTGGGTTAAAGAGTCATCTTTTGCTTTAAACATCCTAAACTGTTCTGCTTCCCTATAGAACTTCCTTTTTCTGCATCAGCACTGCTCCTGTTTCTCTACTAGTCTGGGCCTGCACATGGTCTGGTTCTCCCAAAGTGGTCTTCATAGCCTGTATAAGAAATGCCTCTCTAAGACATGCTCTAGTTTACAGTCAGATGACTCCTGAAGGCTCGTTTCCAGATGCTCATTGTGTTTAATAATGTTGAATTAATTCCCAAATAACTGTAATCTGTTTATTCTCAGGTGCCTACCTTCAAGAGAAAACTACATTACCAATATTACAATACCATTACCATGACCTATTGCTGCCTTAAGTCTTCTCTTTTCAGTATACCTTATCTGAACATAGCATCTATGCAGATTCTCAAGTCACAGGAACACCAACCTTGCTTTTTTTGTTTGTTCCCCCAGCACACACAAAGCCTGAATGTTATCTGAATGTAATAATAACAGTAATACAGCACTGCAATGGAAATCCAAGTGAAGATACAAGAATAAGGCTGTGTATTCTGCAGCAATTGAAAAGCAATGTTATTTTAAATTGATCCCTAGTACTTATTAAGAACAGTTCTTATGTCTTTATTAAAAGAAAAACAATATAATGCACAATACTTTAATGGCACTTTAAAGAAAATTTACTGTAAAGAGTGTAAAAAAAGTAGAGAAAAAATACTACATTTTGTCTACTCTTTTTGTGGGATATGGAGCTTTTGGGAAAAAGAATGCACTACATCTACCTTGTGACATACAGAAGCAGACAAGAGGATTTGTGACTATTTGTTGGCCATGTCAAATATTGGGGGGTAGGGGTGGGGGGTGGAAAGCAGCTCATAATTCTTTGCAAAAGCTTTCCACAGGGACCAAGATCTGGTTCTTTAGCGTTTGAAGCTCTCTGCTGCATAGATTGAGTCTTTCTACACATTTCTGTGTGTCAACCCAGTACCCAGCACTCTTTGGGAGATAGCCCTTAAATAAGAGCAGTGTAAGATGTAGGGTAGCTCCTTTTTTCTCCAAGGTCTACTGATATTGTCTACCCTTTCCCATATGCATTGGTGAGCATAGTATTTCAACATAATTCAGTGTCAAAATTCTCATTACTCTCAGTGGAGTTGTATTCAGACTTGATGCTTAAGATACATTTGATAATTTTCACTTCTACCTTTATAAGTAAATATTTCATACTTGAAGCCTGGCATCAGCAATGACTGAAGTCTGCTGTCGGAGACACCTCTGAACTTCCACAGTCACAGTCTTTCAGCTTAACCTTTCCAAGACATTCCCATTCCAGAGCAGGGGAATGGCAAAGGAAGAAGAAACACAATCACTACAGACTCCCACTGATATCTCTCTGCAGCAAACATTGCCCATTTGTCTGAACTGAGCAAGTCAGGGTATCTAAATATTTCATTTAGGCAGATGAGAATTGACTTTCTTTTTCTTGCAGTCTACCAGTCACTTTCATGAAATAATTGCTTTTACTATTATCCACTGCAATGCACTCCATAAATTGGGAAGAAATATTCCTGAAGGCTTGAAGCAAGACAGAACACAATTTCAGAGGCCTTATTCATAAGTGAAATCAAAAATCTATGCTAAGTTATTATTAGAAGTTCATGGAAGAATTTCTATCCTGGATAAAAAAAAAAATAAATATTTGAACACCCTCGAGTCAAAGTCTGCAATTGCTCTTGGAAGGGAAAAAGGACCACATCACTTAAAAAGGCCTATCTTTATACTTTTTCTGCTCTGTCTTCCTAGCCCTGACATACGTGTACAAGCTGCCCAGAGATGGATTTCAGCGTTGTTGCAGGAACTCGTCAGAAGAGTGCAGTGTATAGTAACAGAGAGCAGTGATGATGTCATGCAACAAGTCTTGTGAGCAGAATTAATATCCCTCATTAGACAGGCTGATATAGCTGAAGCAAAGTTATGGGTCCACAAGCTTGCCCAACTTTATCATCTGGCCCAACAACGGTTAGTACCTCTTCTCACTAAGGTCTGTTTGGTAGTCAGAGGTGCAGCAAGCACCTTACAGTACGAGGCTGGACCAGACATCCTCTGTAAGGCGTGGTGTGTAGGCTGCCTACAGTGCTTGATGAGATGACACCACTTAAAGTTACCTCCATCTCACGAACTCAATGGAATTTTTACAGCAGAGTACATCTAATAGATGCTAGTAAAAACACACTCCACTTATTTTGTCACAAGAAGTAAACAGGGTGAGCACATATTTAGGAACTTACATTCTGCTCTAATTCTAAACTAATGCACTTAGTATATAATTTTGTAACCAAGAAGTGTAATAGAATCTAATGTACTAATGCGTAACACTTTTCATCCTATATACTGCAGCTAGACAGCTTCTTACAATTAGTTCTACTTCTTTTTTTTTCTTCTTTTTTATTTTTAATTTTTTTTTTAAGTAACACACATAGATTCATTAAGAACTGCAATGTAATACACAGGGTGCTCACACTTCTCCTCCTCTATCTTCTGCATTAGGAAAAAAGGAAGGAAAAAAGGGTCACCCAATGTGACTAGAAGATGCATGCATAGCTAAGAATGAATACTAAGTGTGTGCTCAAAAAAAACATTAAAGCATTAGGCGAGGCATTAGTAATCCAACACTATGTACTTTAGAACAACTCACTGCTAGAAAGAAAGACAGTGAAGACAAAAATAAAGTAAAACAAACAAGCAAGCAAAAAAAATATAAATTATGATTTCTTCATACAAACTAGCTGAAATATTTGTAGCAATAATATGGAAGTGTTTCAGTCATTCACCAAACAGACTGATTGAATGATAATCAAATTAATTATCAATAGTAACTGAACAGTTGAGAGCCCAGGTTGAAATTTAATAAACCACACTGCATGAGAATGCTTATAGATAAATCACAGCTTGTGAATCTGTGAGCATTATTTAAACACTGTGCTGTTTCTGCAAATTGCATTTATTAAAGCTATGCAAAAGCTTCAAGTGTTTTCAAAGGTGAGGACATTTTGATTATGCTGGTTCTTGTCATTTAAGATGTACCTCACAGAATCACAGAATCACAGAATGGGTAAGGTTGGAAAGGACCACAGTGTGTCATCTCATCCAGCTTCCCTGTTCAAGCAGAATCATCCTAGGACACATTGCACAGGATTGTGTACAGATGATTCGGGAATATTTCCAGTGAGGGAGACTCCACAGCCTCTCTAGGCAATCTGTTTCAATGTGTGGTCACCCACGCAGTAAAGAAGTTCTTCCACATATTCATGTAGAACTTCCTATGAATCAGTTTCTGCCCATTTCCTCTTGTCCTGTTGAGAAGAGCCTGGCTCCATCCTCTTGACACCCTCCCTTCAGACACTTATAGACATTGATGAAGTCCCTTCTCATTCCTCTCTTCTCAAGGCTGAACAGGCACAATTTCCTCAGCCTTCCCTTGTAAGAAGGATGCTCCATTCCTTTTGCAGGACTCACTCCCGGAGCTCCACGTCTTTCTTGCACTGGGGAGTCCAGAACTGGACACAGCACTGACCAGGACTAAGCAGAGGGGCAGGATCACCTCTCTCAACATGCAGGCAAATACTCTTCCTAATGTACCCCAGGATACCACTTGGCCTTCTTGACCACAAGGGCACGCTGCTGGTTCATTGAGAGCTTGTTGTTCACCAGGACTCCCAACTCCTTCTCTGCGGAGCAGCTTTCCAGCAGGTCAGTCCCCTGCCTGTCCTGGTACGAGAAATACTTCCCCAGGTGCAGGACCCTGCACTTGCCTGCCTTAGACAGTTTTTCTCTGGTCATCTCTCCAACCTGTCACGGTCTTTCTGAATGGCACAGCTCTCTGGGGTATCAGCCACTTCTCCCAGCTTTGTGTCATCAGTGAATTTGCTGAGGAGGCATCCGCCCCTTCACCCAAGTCATTGGTGAATAGGTTAAACAATACTGGGCCCAGTATTGAACCTCAGGGAACACTACTAGTGACAGGTCTCCAACCAGATCATGTGATTAAAACCCCCTGGGATCTGCTGTTCAGACAGATCTCAGTCCACTTCAGTCTGTGTCCTCCCCAGTAATTCTCAGTGAAATGTGTTTGGCACACTCATGCTGGGGAGAAAAACACGGGTCCAGCTGTTTGCCCAAGCTTTATCCCACCTTTTCATATTTTCCCTCTTGAGCTCACAGCCCCAAACCCATTTGCACCACTTATTCCCCTAAAATACATTCCAGCGTGTAGGCCCATGACCCCCCATGTATATGGCTACTCCTCATTTTTATTTGCTATGTCTGTGCTAAGATGTCCAGGGCACAGTTAGCACGGTCTCAGCTGCCAAGGGGGCTGGAGGAGAGATGGCCACAGGGTTGTGTCTTATCCAGAGACACACTCAGCTCTGCCCAAAACACAGGAAGGAGGGTGCCAAAATCTGCTAAGAAGCCATGTCCTACCAGGCCTTTAATAGCAGCCAGGGCAAACAAGAGAAGCAAGGCTGACCAGACTGTGGCACAGCTTCCCCCTCTTCTCCCAGCTGGCAAGACCCTGGGCACCGGGATTGTGCCAGGACGAGGAGGCGTGGGAAGTCATGGGATGTGAGAAAACAGCTTCCCAACCACTATTTCCACAGGGTCTGTGGGAGAGCACAGTGCTACCCAACAGCATGGCCTCAGCTTTGAGGGGCCCCATGGCCTGGCCTGGGTGGCCACCCTCCACCTTGGCTTCTGGATACCTGTGGGATGTGTGGGAGCGCAGCTGTCAGTGTCTCCCTGGTGGGGAAGGGTGGCTCCTGGTGGTCCTGGCATGGGAACTGTGCTCCTGTCCCATGCAGGGACATGGCATGTGTGCACACTTGAGTGACGTGCATACTCAGGACACACAAGGTTAATTACAATGCCACCTGTAGGAGGTACTTTCCCACAAATACTAACCTTCTGTTTTTTCCATATGCTCCCATATGGTCCAATTTTTCTTCATAAGCGGAGTTGTACTAGAGCTAAGAAATGACAGCAAAGCTTTACTTTTGTGCCTGTAGTGTCAAAACCAGAAGTCACCTGACTTTGATAAATGCAGGGTTTAAATAAAAATAAAAAGTTTTAATTTAAATAAATTTCACCTTTTCCTTCCACACTGTAACTTCTTAGGAATAATATCATTCACCAGGTACATATAATTTGATAGACTTTGTCATGAAACATTTTAATCTGTACATAGCAGGAGGTCAGTGAGAAGACTCAGACTGCCTTATCTTGGCATCCTTTCTGAAGCCTTCTCACTTTGCACCCTTGCTGCAGTCCAAATATGCTCAGCTCTACAAATGTAGAAACATTACAGAAATCAGATACAATCTCTATTAATCTTGGGAGGAGCAGAAAAAGCACTTTGATTGTAATGTACTAAAAACTTAGTATTTATGTGTGATGTAATACAAAATAGTATCAATCCTTCAAATAATAGGAACACATGTTCTTAATTGATTCCTACTAATTCTTATCAGCAATAAGAAAAAATCAGATAATAAAAACGCTTGGAGCATCTCAGGTTTCTCCACATGGTGTCTAAAAACAGACTTTGTAAGCGGATCGACTGAAATCTCTCTGGTTTTAGAAATGTGCGAATGGTTGTGAGACGAATGCCCGAAACAAGTCAATTCTAGAGAAGCTTTCAACAACAAAGGGGCTGTGTTTTGCAGTGAATTGCGCATATGCGCACAAATGCTCATCCATAATGTGAATTTAAAATAATCCTCATGGGAGTGAGAGGGGGGAAGGGACACATGGAAATAACTAGGCAGACTTTGACCCTTTGTGTCAGAAAACAAAGCCTTCTAGTTCAAATCTGAGATAGCAGTTCCCATTTGACATGGTTTCAACAGACATACACGCCTTCTGGCTTAAGCCTGTCCCTAAAGGATAGTAAGACCAAGCAAAGCTTGCTTACAAGCCACCCAAGCGCAACATGATGGTTTTAAGTGGAAACAAATGAATGGAATAGATGTAATTAAAAATCCAAACCGAATTAGGCAAAATTGCCACAGCTTCACTTTACAAAGTCAGTGAAGGGCGGGAATGAAGCATCTGGAATAGCTATTTGGCATAGGGTCACTATGAAGATGAATTAGGGTTACTTTTCTACTGGAGTGTAGGTCAGGCACTGTGCTGTGGCAGAACACTCGTTTTACTGGGTATGTCTTGGCCTACTTACAACTTTAGAAAATAAATATTGCAATGTTAAATTAAATATGCTCTGTGACAAGGACTTGCAACATTGGGAGAATGTGATTTATATGCAATTGGCTCATATATACCATCTAATATGATATGCACAGTGTAATGAAAGCTCAAGGGTCTGATCTGCAGTGCAGAAATGCTCTACAATCCTCTTTCAGGTTGCACATTGTTTTTTCTTCCTCTTTTTCTTCTTCTTTTTTTTTTAAATGACTACATGAGTTAATTAGTGGTTATGTACTCTGTCTCTTTGCCTGGCCTAGCTTATCCCTACTGCAATAAATCTCTTTTCTTTCCCTCTCCCTGGGATCATTACAACTTTAGCCAGCAATGTCAACAAAACTAATTGAAAGCCACCTGGTTTTAGGATCACCTTAATGAAAAACAGCAAAGTTAAGAAACAAAATTCAATCAACTTCCTAATAGTCTGTAATTTCCTATTAATTCACGAAGTGCAGAGGCAGAAAACCCCACACAAGATCCTTTTTGTTTTCAGTGCTGGCCTTACTGTCCAGACCTCCTTACATCTGTATAATTAGAAATTATTATTTTTGTAACCTAAATCTCTCTTCATTCTTTAAAGTGGAACTAATAGCTTTACATTTCATCTTTTCAATTGGAGCTGCACAAAAAAAGGAAAGTACTTACAAATAGCCATCCTATTATAAACAGATCTGGTCCTTTTGCTAAGCATTTGGGTTCTTTTAATCAGGTCCAGATTCAGCAGAACTTTCAAAGATGTCCACTTAAGCACTTATACAAGTGATCTCAATCTCACTGCCTTTGATGGCATTCAAACAACTGCAGGAATCTGGGGAAAAACTGAAGATGCAGGACTGAATAGGTATGGATTTTCTGAGAGGAGCTTGGTACCCAAACATGCAAAACCCTTCAGCACATACCGAAACTCAGGCAGGTGACTAAGTCCTACTGAAGTTGATAGGAAATAAGCATGTGCTTCAAGATAAGCACTTTGCTACCGTTGCTACCAGTGCACAATTTAGTTGAGTGAGCATAAGTAAAAGGAAGCATTCTTGAGATAGCTTGTTGGCTAAACTGTTTCTCCTAACTAGTTTCCAGCTTGCTCTTAATTGTGGAGAAATAAGCCTGGAAAAGGATAAAAGTGGCTGATTTGTTTCTGTTAGGCCAACTGAAGCAAAATACTGAGAAAAGAAAAAACAAAAGGGGAACAAGAGACAGATGGGACTAACAACTATTTGTGTTACAGCAGGACTTAGATGTCCTGGTAAAGCCCGAGATCCCACTGTGCTAGATGCTGTGCAAACATGTCAGTGAGGGTGTTCAGTAAAGGAGAGCTGCCTGTAAACACTGCATATGGAAGTCCCTTTGAAGTCAGCCAGAGCCCAAGCATGCAAGAGGTTTGTACTGCCGAGCCATACGTTTCAAGCTGTATGAGTAATTGCTATCAAGTGTGCCGGAGCAGAAGATAGGGTCTGTCATATGATGGCCACCAAAGACATAATGAGCCAAGGAAGAATAATAGGGTCACAGATAATATATTGGTTGTATTTAATAGCTCAGTGTTTACTTCCCGTGAGTGTAATCATATCATTATTCTCCTACTTCAAAAGAATACAAACTCTATTTAGATGAAATACATTTAAAACAATGCAGGTGACAAGCAGTATGGGACAAATGCTACCTTCATGCAAATATATGCATCTCTCATAGATTATAGTAATCAGATATGCAAAGGAAGATAAGAGGAATATAATTTGATCCTTTTTGGAAGCTACTCTGAAATTCATGTTTGGTGTAGTGTGTGTGCACGGACGGAAGAGGAAGAACGGCGAGGAGTCACAGCACTGCAGAGCCTTCCTAAAGATGTCAAATTCCTACTGCTTCAGAAGTGGACTGATGCTTACAGAAGGTTAACGGGCCTAGAAACAAGGTGATCCCCCAGTTTGTGAACCCACACTTTCAATGATGCAATAATTGCTATAACATCAGAAAAGGTTTAAAAACAAAGGCATACAGGAGAACGAAAGGAAGGAAATAACACCACCCAGGAATAATTATCACAGTGTATAAAACTTTCCACTCCTTTATTATCATAAATTGCAAAGTTTTATTGATGCATATTTTATCACAGCACTCTTGCCATATGTGATCTGAAGATTCAGAGCCTGTCCCTGGGGACAACGGTACTGATATAGATAATCAAGAATTCCTTTTATGCTTCTCTCAACACAGCCACAGCTCAGATTGAAATTAACATCTTTTACAATGAAACACCAGTTTTCTGCCACAACTAGACATGACAGCTGGAGAGAGAGACCTGCTTATCCAGTTATTCCTTCAAGTTTGGTTTCATTATGGCCGTGAAGATGTAAACTAACTACAAAGCAATGCAGACAGTCCCTGAATACCAGAAAAATGGATATGCATGCAACCTGCCACATGAAGAAATGGGAGAGAAGTGCTTCCAAATAAATCTAGGGATGAAAAGGAAAGATCAGAGGCTGCCCCTAAAAAAAGCAATGAAGAGGAATCCAAAAGCTTTGAACTTTTGCAGTGTTCCCTGCCTGGATTTGACTGGGTGATGCTTGCATACATGCATGTGCACACAGGAGTAGAACCCATGGCCAGAAAGAAACCCAGCATGGGGCTCTGTCCTCCTTAAATCCTTGAAAGCAAGGATTTTATCTAGTGGAAGCACTAAGACTGCTTAGTGTTGGTACTTGCTCCTGGTCATCTTTTTTAGCTTAACTGCTTCCACCCGTGCATCATCCCCATTTCTCATACTACTGAGGAGAGGGGCATGGAAGCTGTTAGGCTCTGCTCCCCATGGGGTCATACATCACTGTAGCATCTGAGTGCCTTCCTGTAGAGCTTTAAACAACCAACATCTGCCGTGTGTGGTTCTCCCTCTCATCCTACTCCCAAAGGAGAACTGGGTATGCATTGTAGTGTTTTGTTTTGGCAGCACTTTGTTTTTGTTGTTTTAAATCCACATGCTGCCATATGTTACGAAGTTAAAAAAAAAAAGGCAGCACCTTTCTTGTGAGGGAGAAGATGGTGGGGTTTGTGATGGTCATTCGTTTCTGAAGGAGTTAATGCCAAGGTCTCAGTCTGGCTTCCCAGAAGGTGCAGCTTCCTGCTGGCTGCTAGAAAGGTGCAAACTTCACAGACTGTCACAGGGAGATGAAGATGATAATGCATTGGAATCACATCTTTTCTGTGTGTAAAACTGGTTCAAGACCAGCTTTAAGCACTTACCTACCTATCACAACATTTCAAAAGAGCCTGTTGCTATATTATATTACATGCTAGGATAATACATAGCAACACCTACTCCATCTATCACTTGCTTTTTTGATTTTCTTTTCTGATTAATGTCATGTCACCTAGAGGTTATCTGCAAACAGGGAAGCCAAGAAGAGAGGTTATCAATGTAAGTTTTGAAATACGTAGGTGGGTAAATGCGCTGTTACTGTGGAAGGATGCTCAAAAAACATTTAAAGGATCTTGCATGCCTTCAGTTTAGATCAGGAAAGAAGTACACAAAGGAAGGGCATGCTGCTTTTTCAGCCTTGTGTCTTCGTCTTTCTTCAGGTTGGACAAAACAGTACTTCTACATTTCAATTCTGTAGACGACCTCAGGCTAAAAGCACGTCTAATAGCAAGCCCGCTTAAGGGTCATTTTCAAGTAAGACAGGGAAACAGAAGGCTATGAAAGAAGATGGATATATGGCCTAAGTGCAATGTAAGGATCTAATTTAGATCATCAGCAGAAAAAATAGCACTAACACATTAGTTGGATAAGTCTTCAGTGGATAAAAATGAGAGGGCAGGACCTTTCATGCTGCATTAGGAGACTGTCATTTGCACTTTCCTGAAGCCAAGCAATGTTTGGAATTTCCTGCTTCTCATCCCACTGGAAGGGCTCATCTCACTGGGAAAGGCTGATTCCCAAGTGCTCATTTCCTAGAGTTAACTTTTACAGAATACTGGTATTGGAAAGATTTAATATTGAAGATACTCTTCTGCATAAAGGACGCTTTGGAACATAGGTTCAGATGACCGGGATTTCTCCAGTCTTGCACATACACACAAGCGCGCACACACACACACAGAAGTATGGCTGCAACCTCACTCCAACTATAAAGTCTAGATTAGCTAGGGATCATTTAAGAGAAATGTAGCAGTACCTATTATTTTCCCTTTTACAAGAGATTTAAGATAGAATATTTACCATGATCATACAATTTTTGTATCAGATTGAAAAACAAAATTTCCATCTTGCAAAAAGTTTTAGTGTTTGACATTTCTCCCCAGGCAGGATAAAAAGCCCAAATAATGCAATTTCTCTTTCCAGGGATTTTTTAACAGTCAATTTAAAATGGCAAAAATTTTAACTTCTATGTTATGAAATGGGTCATCTTAAATTTTCAGAAATAAAATGTTTAGTGTTGCGAGGAAGGAGGGATGTAGTGATCTTGCTCCTTCACTCCACTCTAAATGGCCAGAACTGGGAACTGATATTTTTGATCCACTTGTCTCTGTCTACCCTATGGATCCCTCTTCCCAGCCAGAATTAGAACCTGACCAGGTATGACAATCTCATGGTGTGGCTGTTCCCAAGATGCTTCACACCAATGAAAAATCTCATTCCAAATACAAAATACATATATGCCAGCCAGATTTTCCTCTGTTGAGCATTTTGCTAAAAGGTCTGTTTTCCCTATGAACATTTTTAAATTTCGTGAACAACAGGAAAATACTTAATTGGACACTTTTGTGATCAAAACTAGTTATTTTATTACAACTTGCTTTTTGAATCCTTTGAGTGGAACTATCAAGGCAGAATAATATGTAAGAACACTAGTATCAAGCTAGAGCCTCAGTGTGATGTGTAAACAAGGAGAGACTTTGAAAACCATTTGAGATTAATCTTTCTTCACAGCCTCAAGTTTTAAGAGTACTATTTATAAGCAACTTTTTTCATCATTCTTTTCATAGCAAAGTTGGTTTTAAAAATTATTTTACACCTGGGTGTCAAGAAGCACACTGAAACACTTTTCTGTAAAACTCTTAATAAGGTAGAGACCTCATTGGTAATCTGTACAAGGCCTATCATGATGGACAGAATGACCAAGTCAAAGGGCAAGGGGGTCATCACTGTAACAAAACAATAACAGTAAATTAATTAAAAAAAAATTCTGAGATCATCAAGTAATTAAAAATCAGTTACTTACTATGAATAAAATTCAGACCCTCTTTGAGTGAAACCTCATTCTTATTTCACCAGCATAAACCCATTGAAAGCAGTGAGCTTGCATTACTGTATCAGAGAGCAGAATAACATAGAGACATGCCATGTTGTAAAAATTTTTTACATCTTTCTTTGAAATATTGACATGGGTCATTGTCTCAGACACTAGTCTGTCCTGAGACAGTAAATCCTGGATCTTTAAAATAGATAGGATGTAATTAAAACTAGAATATGACCTATGGGGAAAGTTCTGTTCCCACTTAAATCACATTGTTTTCACTGTTGTACTGGTGTAAATGGTATTTTTATGTATGTGTCCAGAAGAGAACTCAACTGCAATATTTCTTTTCTACTGCTGAAATATTAGCATTAAAAAGGCAGTATTTTAAAAAAGTCATATAAACATAGTGCCTCCAACACAATCAATTTTGTTGGAATTATTTTACGCCATCCTTCATCCTTGAAATTATATCCCTTCCTTTGTGGAATGTTTTAAAACTTAAGAAAGTTATTTCAAGTAAGATTCAACAGTATATTAGCTGGTAAAAATCAAAGTACTCCTTTTTCTCCCTAAGCCCAGAAGAATTAATTTTGTTGCCACTAAAGAACAGACACCCAGCATTTGAACAGGAACTGACCTAATATTTCTGAAAACCCTGCATGCAATTAGCTTCTTGTAGGAGCCATCTTTCAAGCAGTCTTTTTCTGCCTCTGAACTCCAAAAGCAGCTCATCTGATCCAGCAAAATTAGGATATTAATAGAGAACCATTTATCAAGCTTGATGGGTTTGTTAGAGGCACACTTGCCTAGTTAACCAACATTGTCATGGTATCTTTTAAAGCAGAACATATTGTTAAGGCCCTCCTTATTATTTCTACTCCAGGTTTTTTACCCCGGTGTCTCTTCAGCAGTGGGTTGGAAGCAGTGCTGCCCTAGGAGGTGGTGTTCAGACAGTTAAGGGTCTCCTCAGAAAGGGAGTCCTTCTTGGCTATGGGGTGGTGTGACAGCCTCATCCCAAGATGTTGAGATGTCCAAAGGGATGCCTGTTACAGTAAGGTTTACACCTGCCCTCAGCTTTGCACATGTGGCATCAGTGGTGAGTGTCAAAAGCAAGGAAGGTTGCTGCCCTCCTGACCCCTGGACTGCAGCCCATGTCTCAGAAACTCTGGCCTAGTTTGAAAAGAGGAAAAGAGATGGTGAATCGGGACAGCAAATTCATGGTACAGGGTTGGGAAGTAGGGGGCTGACTCCAGCATTTAGCTTCTCTCCCACCTTTTTCCTTTATGGTCCACACTGTTCTCTGGGCTTGTTCTACTTTCACTTTGCCTTGCATTTTTAGTCCATTAGTCAGAGTGTGTTCAGCAAAATTTTGGTTTTCTGGATGCATTCTCCTTCAAGTAAAATCAGCAATTTTTTTTTTTTTACCAGAAACATATGAACTTCAACATTTTCCAGAAAAAGATTTCTCAGATCAAGGCTCTTTCTTGTGACTTTGAGAGACATAAATGAAAATCTTGACCTCTTAATTCCTAAATGTGATCACTCTGACAGCTCTTTTGTCTGAGAATTTTCTAAAAGCTTTGGTTTCCTTCTAAAACATGGTGATTTTGAAATAGTGCTTCAGTCTCAGAAACCTAAACCCAGTGCATTTCTTCAAGCACTCAAATCCACGGTGTGGACAAAAGCTACAGAATCCCTGTTCTATCAGGAGAATTGGAACTAAACTCAAACATTTCTCTCATCTAGACATATAATCCCATTAGATTGTGAACCTTTGGTTTTGCTAATAGGGTGTCTAACAGTAAAGAAGCTGTGCTAAGGCTGGATACTTCTCTCACTCCATCTCTGCCTCCTTTTTCATTCAGACTCACTTGGCTGTGCCTGCGGCTCTCATCTTTGGCACCAGTTCTGCCCAAGTTTCAAATAAAGCAGCACCATTCTTCGCAGTCCTTTTCCTTAAACATTTAATGTCACATCTGTGATTTTTCTAGTTCCATTTTTTTTTTGAGACAGAAATATTGAGGTTATCTCAATGATGTTGACAATACCCCACACATGGCAGAGGACAAGAGGATAAAACACTGTGAACACTGCCTCTTCCCCATTTCCCTTTTTACTTCCTGTAAACGTTACTGGAAAAGAATGTACTGCAAAGTCATAAATAAAGTATACTTGTCAGAAGCTATGATCTTAAAATATTCTAACGCTTTGTTTGTGTTCTCTCCATAAATTGTTTATTGGTCAATATGGACAGAATTTGCAAATGTAGCCTCCTTTGAAATTTGCTGATATTATCTCCATTCTAAATACTTTCATCTAGTATTAAGCTTTCAAAAAAAACCACTTTCTACCTTTTTTTCATTGATGAGAAGTTTTCTAATGCTGAACATTCAATTATGCATCATTACTTTACCCTGTGTTTCTCATCCTTAAGGAGATGGTTAGCATAAAAGGAAAACTGTATGACTTACTAAAGTTACTGTTGGAGGTAGGGTTACACAGTGGGTGTATTCTTTTTGACTGGTGTTAATCTGTACAGCAAAGCAAATCAGAAGAGAAAAATTTCAGTATAAAATACGTCTCTTAATTTGTATTCTACCTCACTACATCACGTAAATATTCTTCAGCTAACAGACTGATGTTGTGAAATGGTACCCTGATGAGTAAATTATCACAGAAAGAAGTTCATCAAAGCAATGATTTCAGACGTGTCTGAATAGCTCGTGAGCATACAGAACGGAAGACATCTCTTTAGCCAGAGAAGACACCAATCTTTAACAAAGAAAACAGACTTTCTTCTAACTCTCCTGGAGCCTGGCAGTGCAGAGGGTCTTCCAATAAAACAATTATCCTCCATAGGATGATATTTTAAATCAGAAGTTAGGTGGTTCAGTCTCCACTAGATTGTTCCTAAAGAGGCCAAAGAAAGACTAATAGACATAAAAATGCTTTTAAATGTAAGTAATGGTTGATAGATCGGATATTTACAGCCAGTAAGTCAAATATGTTATGACATTTGGTAATTGCATCTTTAATAAATAACTTGTTAGGTTCCTGGAGAAAAGAAGGTAATTCATCTCAGAATAAAAACAGTTTTGGTTCACCAACTCTTTGAGGACAATTTGGTAGGTAAGTGTAACTACATGGGGAATTTAGATGCTCAGTGGTCATTAAAAATAATGGGAACTTAAGTGTCCAGATCCTATAGTAGTTTCAAAATTCTTATCCATTTACTGCTGGGACAATTACTTTCTCCCCACTGCAGAGATATTAACACTGGAACACTCAGAAACAAGAAAGAGAACAAATTGCATAAAACCTCAATGTCAAGTGGTTATCTATGAGCATTTTACTGATGTTTTACTAAATTGACACATGAAGAAGAAAACAGAACACCTTATAATTTATTTTTGATACTATAATTATTGATGTTTCAGCAAAACAAGGGCTTCATAGTCAAAGGGTTGATTTGCAACAGGATTGAAGTGGCAACAGATTTTAATCAGAATGCATTTTTTGAGGCTAGGAATTTGTAGTAAAAAATTAACACCTACATGCCATACATCATTATATATGTTTGTTATGCACAAACGCTTATACAGCCCAGCAAGGGATTACAGAGGTGATGTAATGGAGTGCTTTCTCCCAAAGGTGAGAAACAAATGAATGAGATAGAGGTAGCTAATAGTAGTAGGGAAAAGTTATTAGCTATACTCGGTATCACTTCTGTTAGCCATGGTTGATTCATTGCCTCACTAATAGTCACACATTTAGGAGGTTGTTACACAAATTAGTCTTTAATGGAAGCTCCTTCCATTGCCCAGCAGGATAGCAAGCAAGAAGGCACTTAAAGAGCTACAATGAGCCAAACAGACAAGGGAAACAGAGAGGCAGAAGCTGACAGCTCATTGTTGACCTGCTTTTTTTTTCCTTTTTCTTTTTTTTTTTTTGGTCATTATCTCTCATTTGAATCCAGCATCCAGTTTTTTCATCCTGCACTTCATGCTGAGTTGTACCATGGGCAACAGTTAGCACTAGCCCACCTAATAGAGTGGATCCTCAACCACGGCATGTTTTACACAGTGCCCTTAGTGGTGCAGCTGAACTCACCCTAACGAGGATTTAGCCTTTTCCAAGACTATACTACATAAAAAAGGTTTAGCCATGATTCAGTCCAACATTTCTGTACAATAGTTCCATTTGGTATATAGCCCTAGTATCTACAACACATTGCTGATAGACACCTTCCTCTTGGAATATTAATGAGCTACAACCTGAAACCACATGTAAATCTAGGAATCTGATTTTTTTTTACAACCCCCCTCCAATGTCCTTTACTCATCCCAAAGACTTACTGTGTTATCCAGATGCTGTTATTCCAATCTCTACCTCTTACCACAGACTCTTCTGCTTTCTGTCATGCTCATTCACAACCCTGTGGAACAGTATATTTGCCTTCTTTTCGTATTAGTCTGTTTCCAAGACAGAGCCAAATTCTACACTTGCTACCAATCAGAGCTGTCTTTTTTTGTCTCTGTTATTTTATGAAGACATTTGTCATTTCTTTCTGTCTGCTTCACTATACAAATCCTCTGGTTTCTTGCCCTCCTGCAGCTTCTTCCTCTGTTCAGTCTCGGCAAGGTTTTGTTGCTATTATCATCGTTTTCTCTCAGCATACTCTCTGTCCTCTTGAAGGCTGGTTTGACAGATCCTCTCCTGTCATCTGTTTGAAGATTGATTTCAGCTCTTCCTTACAGCACTGTGCCTATGTGCCTCCTCCGCTGCAAATGTTTAGTGTGGAGCTTGTTCTACCAGATCAGCTTCTCCTGGCTCTTTCTCCTGAGGAGGGTCACCAGAATGTACAAGGCTGTGGGCCACAGTGCTAGTCTGATAATGTCAAGAGTTGACTGCTACCTTTCCAGTAGGCCTGGTAGCTCTTCCCCTTGTCATTACCAAGGACATGCACTAGTCATTTGACAGGATCTCCACTGGGTGTCCAGAAAAGGTGTTTAGGCTCGCTATTAGAATAAATTAACCAGCTTGTGCTCTCTCCTCCTTGCCATAAAGACATGATCATGAGGAGCAGGCACTCCTAATTGTTTGCATGGTGACTGTACATTTTCATATCACTTTCTGAAGGAGACAGTGCAGTGGCTCACTCAGGAGATAAGACACTAGTTGCTTGATGCATGCAGCCCTCTTCTGACACTGAAAGAAACTGAGTGTCCAACTAAAACAGACACCGCTGATACGCAGTTTTCCCATACCTCCCTTTCTGGGAAGGCATTTGTCTGCCCTTCACAAGTCCTTGATGAGGACTGCTGATTTCCTCCTTATTTCTCTACTCTTCTTTAAAAATATATTTTTGCTCTGAAGCCTTTATATATTATACCTACAGGTCAAGCAATGACTAATATTTATTTGAACAGTTAATGTCCTCCAGATTATGCATGGATTGGAGGATGCTTGGGGAAAACTTCAAATTTTATTTGAAGAGAAACACTTATTTTCATTAAGGAAGTTCCCACTTTGAGAAGTAAGTCTCCTAATTCTCAGAGAGTGTCATCAGAATTTCACCTGTTAAAGCCCTTCTATCCTCTTCAAAAGTATCTTGAAATTAAAAAATAGACTGATTTCAGCAATGGGCTAAGCACACAGAAAGTACTTCATAATCTAGTGAGGCAGCTATATTATTCTTAAGAGACTTGCCAACTAGTGATCTATTACTGCTATTTTAATTTATGTAACATCATGATTGCAACTCTAAATTAAACTCATACAGGCAAAAAAAATTTATAGTTAAGCCTTTGCCTCAATCCTTAACTTTCTTTGCTGTAACAAAGTGACATATTGCAAGGGCTCTTAGCAGTGTCTCACAATACCTAGGCATGTACAAAGGTTAATTACTCTATTGGGTTTGCGTGACAAGGTTTTGGTTGTGGGGGGGGGTTATAGGGCTGCTTTATGTGAGAAGGTGTCAGAAGCTTCCCCCATGTCTGATAGAGCCAATGCCAGCCAGCTCAGGATGGCCCCACTGCTGGCCAAGGCTGAGCCCATTGGCAGTGATGGTAGCACCTCTGTGATAACATATTTAAGAACAGGAGAAAAAACCCCTGTGCAGCAGCAGCCAGAGAGGAGAGTGAGAATCTGTGAGAGAAATAGCCCTGCTAACACCAAGATCAGTGAGGAACAGGGGGGGGAAGTGGTCCAAGCACCCGATCAGAGATTCCCCCTAGCCCGTGGTGAAGACCATGGTGAAACAGGCCGTCCCCCTGCAGCATGTGGAGACCCATGGTGGATCAGAGATCCACCCACAACCCCTGGGAGACCCCATATCAAAGCAAGTGGATGCCTGAAAGAGGCTGTGACCTCAATAGGAAGCCCACCGTGGGGCAGACTCCTGTCAGAACCTACTGACCTGTAGAGAGAGGAGCCCATGCTGAAGGCAGCCCATGCTGGCAGGACTTTTGGTGTGGCAGGGCACCCACACTGGAGCAGTTTGTGAAGAACTGCAGCCCACATCGGAGAAGTTTGTGGAGGACTGTCTCCTGTGGGAGTGACTCCATGCTGGAGCAGGGGAAGAGTGTGAGGAGTCCTCCTCCTGAGGAGGAAGGAGAGGCAGAGACGATGTGTGATGAACTGACCGGAGCCTCAGTTCCCCAACCCCCTATGCCATTGGGAGGTAGAGAAATTGGGAGTGAAGTTCAGTCTGGGGAGAAGGGCTGTGTAATAAACTAATTTTCCCAAGTCAAGTCTGTTGTGATGGTAATTGGTGAGTCATACCCCCTATCTTTACCTTGACCTGTATTTTCATTGTATTTTCTCTTCCCTGTTCAACTGAGGGGAGGGATAGAGTGGCTTTGATGGGCACCTGGGTCCAGCCAGGGTCAACACACCACAATTACAATTACTCATTTTTTACCTTTGATTTGCTAAAAGGAATCACGTAGAAGAATTAAGCCCCAGTGTGGTCTCAACTGGAAAACCTTTAGCACCTCTTGGGCTATGCTGTCAAGGGCTGCATAGTTCAGCAGGGCAAACCCTCCACTATTCAATGCTTACTCCATTGGGTATCCACACAAAAGCATGAAGGGCATCAGTCCTTCTGAAAAAAGTATAATAATATACAGAAAGGCCTTACCGAGAAACAAATTCACATATTCTCCCCAGGGGCTCCATGGCACCCTAGCCAGCTCTATTTTTTCCCTCTTTGGTGAGGACATGGACGTAAACTAATGGCATGGGCCCACAAGAGCATCTCAATGCTGTCACTTCTAGAAAAGCCAGGAGATGACACAAAGGCAAAAAGGAGAAAATCAAGAAGGAAATTGAGAAGGCAGTCCTGTAACCCAAACACTTCCATGTTTCTCTGACTCCAGCTTAAGCTTGGACTGGTTATGGTTTAGAGTATCAACCCTTGCATGCTCAGGCTTTTAAAGAGCTGTTACAAAAACCATCTCAGACAAACACTTAAAACATACAGAATACATTTGGTAGTGTACCTTGAATTTAATTCTTAGCATATGAATTATACTTATGCTTTTCAAAGCAAAAGAAGTAATTTAAAAATGGGAACCTCCTGTGACTGCATGAAATGCTCCTTTCATGCATTCAGTCTTCCAATGAGGACCCCATTCAACTCTTTCATGACAGTTATGGTTTCTCAAGTCTGCAAACACTCTTCAAATGGGGGTTCTATCTTTTGGAATGCCATTGTGACACGGTTGGTAGTGTTGTAGCTGGTGAATTTTAAGTGTTTAACTTGCAGATGAAATGTATGTATGTTAAAAATTCCTCTGAAAAAAGTAGGTCTTATACATGTGTTGCTGTCAGTTTTCATAGTTCTATGCTTTTTTTAATTACCCAAGGCATTCTGATTACAGAGCTACAAAGTAATCTATTTAAAGCGGGGTTTTACAGTGATCTAATGGGCACAAAAACCATATGGAATTAGAAAACATTTACTTCTCTTCCCCTTCTCCTTATATTGCCAAATATATTTAATCAAACTTGTTTTAAAAACAAATATTCCCAGGGTAAGGACTTTCATATCAACTTCTGGTTGTTTCTGTTGAGTTATAAACCTCTGGCAATTTTTTTCCTACTGAAATGTAAATGATGACATATCGTTAACTAGGAGCATTGCACCACTAAAATACTAAGATGCGTCTTGCTTGCCTCAAACTTCCCTTTCTGTAAGTGCAATGCCTTAGAGGCAGCAATGTTTAAATGGTACAAAGTACTCTACTAGCACCAGCCTGAATCTTTATTTAGGAGAACAAGCTCCACATTCTTCCCTGCTAACACAGTATATGGGCATGTTCAGCTACTCCATAAAACACGCTCATACACTATTACTGTCTAAACCAAGGTACAGGACTGACATGACAGATTCATGTTCCCAGCTGTGACATAAGGGCTCTTTGACAATACCACAGTGAAAGCCCTATTAAGAAAACATGTGCCGGACAGTGCATCTGATGTAGTTAAATGCTATAAAAGATTTTCCAGGTGTTAATGAGCTACATGAGTAGAATGAAAATGAGATGGACTCATGTGCTTGGAAATTCTCAAGAAGCAGGACTCGGGCTCTCAGAGAGATGGACAAACAGCGCTTTATAACCACCACCAGCCACGCTCTGCACCTGACCACGCGAGGTGATGAGTAACCCTGACTATTCACTGGGGAAACTGTTCATTGAGGGTCGTTTTCATGGGAAAAGACAGACTTTCATGTCTTCCTGCAGTTTACTACATCCTTTTTACTTTGCTTTGTTTGTGAAAAAGCTCTAGCTATTTTCCTCTTTTTAAGCATTTTTTTATCCTTAAGAGAAGGAAAACATGTCTGTTACTTCATTTCTTTTTCTTAGTTTTATGAGGGCTTCATCTTGACCCAGTATAGATAAGAAACTGTCATTTAACTCAGGTTAAAGTACCACTACTTAGAGTTTAAGATTTTAAAGGACAGAAATACAATCTATTGTGTACTTTGAAACAGCAGTGGTTGAAATTTTTCAAGGCAATGGTAGAGGTTTAAGGTATATTCC
>NW_020897690.1:28369692-28372593 GCF_003984885.1 Neopelma chrysocephalum | reverse complement strand
AAAATTTCAACCACGATACTTCAGAGTATGTCCATGTTATTTTGTACATCAGCTACCTACAGGAGAATTGTTTATTCATATAATCTGTTGACTTTATACAATATTGTTTCATTTCTTTAGCATGTGTGAATTCTATGGTTACTGTCCTTGAGGAGATAAGTTTTGTTTTATCTACATGTGACATGTACAGTGAGGAAAGGCTGCAATGCAGATTTTCACATGCTGTTGTGACCACAATCTCAGTCTTACTCCTGGCATGCGACTGTATCTAGGAAAAAAAAAGATAATTTTGTCTCCATGCTAATTTCAGCCTGATTTTTCTTGAAGGGGAAGCTTCCAGTAATACAAGAACCAATGGAGTGTCTCTTCTCAGAAGTTAATTTAGAACCACCTATTTTATTTCCCATAGACAAGTCAGTACTATTTTATCTTTCATTTCCAATCTAATATCTCAAGTCATCTACCCACTCTTCCAGTATCCCAAGAGAGTTACTTAAATTAACTCTGAGAACCAAATTTTCTTAAAGGAGTAAGAAGAAGGAGGAGAGAATAAGCAAACCAGTCTAATAACACATTGACACAGATTCTTGAAATTCATGTCTTAAGGGTTAAAATTCCTCTGGCTTGCCAGGTATTCTGTGCAAATGCTGCATTCATACAATGTGGTATCTGACCATTTAACCATATGTCAAACAATCTCTGCTATGACAACCAGATGTAGACATTGCCACGGAATGAAATTATCATTTTATTAATTACCCTTTAATTAGTTGATACAGCAGAGAACACGCAGTAATTTAGTCATAATTGGCCTGACTGAGACTCAATACTTAAAGGAATGGAATCTGTTTGTGAAACTACTTGTTATGAATAACAATTATATCTGTGACAATGCAATTTTATTATGAAGATGTACTATGCATTTCAAACAACTTTTAGGTATAAGACAGTATCCAGGATTTAACTACAATTTGATGGAAAATATTTTCCTTGAATAAAAGTGTATAATCCTCTGTATATTTTGCAAAACATGTTATAACAATGCAAGAATGTCCTCTTACCTAACTTACTGCGATGACCAAAGTGTGTTTTCAATCCATTTTATTACCATTCAATCCATTTATTAGAAATGAGGAGCCACTTGCACTTCAGACTCCTCTCAAAATCTTTTTATTGCTCTTCAGATTATTTTACACTTTGACATGGCATTTGTGCAAGGGGCACACTATGCAAATGTTTAGAAACATTCCCTGATGGAACATTGCAAGCAGAAACTTGAGCAGAGTATCTTACATGATCATTTGTCACTACACTTTTTGGATTTCTGTAAGAGGAGTAGAACATTCTTAGGTTTCTCAGAGTACATTGGTGCAAGTAAAGTTACCAACATCCCTCAATAGACTGTACCAGGAAGTAAATGTCTTGAAGAAATTCTTTCAATACAGCTTGCTATTAAATCAGGAATACTCTTCACAGACAGAATACTGAGTATCACTGTAGTAGGGGAAAGCACATTCAACAGCTTAATAAAAATGCTTGTGAAGTGGATCTTACCATTGGCCCTTTCATGCCTAGTTGTTAAGAGATGTTTTTACCACCACTTTTGACAAAATTCTGGAGCTGTCATTCTGTCCTTGCTCTTCTAAACTCTATGACCTCAGCAAAGACAGCAGTGTTTTATATCAGTTTTGGAATGTTAGATGGACAACATGCTTCATGTTTTCTCCACTTGTTTTTCCACAGAAATCTCAGAAAATGCAGGTCAAAACCTTCAACAAATGCAGCTTCAACAACATATAAGTTGCTTTGCTTTTCAGAGTCAAATAAAACCTCCCCCCCTTTTTTTTTCTGTGATGGGTAGTTCCTAGATTTCTGCATGTGCAGTGACAGAAATTATACTTAACTGAATTAATTTTAAAATCTTGCCCAATTCCAGTATGTTTATTTATATATTTATGATGAATGGGCAGGCTACATAGCTGTCTCCCAGCCAAATAAGTCTTTCACATACCTATTCTAAAGTCAGGGAAGTTATACAAAGGATGAGTCTTTTCTTTTACAATTTGACTATAAGGAATTTTTTTACTTTGCTTAAATGACAATGGACTGCTTTTAAAGTTTTTTTTATTTTTTTTAAACATAACATCTTTCTATCCTTTTTGAGAATTAATTCACAATAATTCTTATTTAGCAAGAATGTATGTGAGTATATATATATATATATATACACATATACATACATATATGGAAAAACATGCCATATAGGAAAGCAAAACATTTTTTGCCTAGGGTGCCATCTTCCAGTTAATATCAGAAAGTCATATTCTATCACTTGCAAGTGCATCTTGCTCAACAACTTATCACCACCTCCAGTACAAACACATACAGGTTGTAACTTCCTGCTGTGTCACGGGGAATAGCTAACACAGCATAACAAGAGATCATTTCATTAGATTGCCACAGGAGTCACTGCTGCAAGAAACTTGAGTGGAACGAGAACACAATCACAGTGTTAAGAACTCAAAACAGTTTACCATTAAAGCCTTGTGTGCCTGCTTGAGAAATGTCTTAGAGCAGCACAAAAGCTGGCACCATTAGCTTTCATCCCTGCTGAGCTGGCAATAAAGTGCACACATAAGTAAAATGCATTAATTGGTATTAGTCAATCTAGTTAAGATGTTCATTCTCCAGGCATCTTCAGATTTCATTTCCATAAAATAGGATTTCTTTAAGTCTCATAACTTGATTTGGTCCAGCCCAAAATGATGTTGACACAGCGGCAGCAAAAGCACAATTACACCTCAGGTTTACAAAGGTGTTGTCTGTCTAAATGTACCGGGACCCACGTGCTCCCAGTCACACACACACACACACACACACACACACACACACACACACACA